>NW_017672832.1:164696-166205 GCF_001879085.1 Nicotiana attenuata
AAGTGGCCCGATTACTCAGCAAAGGTCACCTCCGGGAATTCCTCAACGACCGAGCCAAAAATCAGTTCCGGGAAAGAGAGGCGACCAAAAAGAACGAAGAAGATGAGCCGCAACATGTCATCCATATGATCTTTTGAGGTGTCGGCGCCCTGCAGGAATCCACGGCCAGGAAAACAAAAACATCCCTCGACAGGGAAAAGCAAAATCGAGGCTCTATCTCAGCCCCATAGTGGTGCACTAGTAACTTCTTTTCTTGTGAACACATTTCGAATTAAGCATGTACTTGTGGATCCAGGTAGCTCGGCCAATATTAGGGGAAACCGCCATACCAGTCAATCGTGACCGGCACAACCCAAAACACCAATATACTCCACCACCAGAGAGGCTGAAAGATAAACCAACAGTGAAATAGCGACCACAAGGCATGCTCTCGGCTGTTTCTGAATGAACAACAAAGGCCGTACCGCGTCCTCCGAGCAAATACTGATGGCCTACCGAGGCTCAAAGCGCCATCGTCACTAAGGTATAACCATATCCCTTTTAATTTACACCTCATGCTAACCTTTATGCAGGTGTCCGATCGAGACAGTCGAAGCGCTAACCCAGCTCGAAGACCTTAAGATTTTAAATCATCCGTTGCATTCTTTTCCTTCGACCGAGTTTTTATCCCGAAAAGGGTTTTACCGGCAAGGTTTTTAACGAGGCAACATCTATACGCTACCTTAGGAAGACTCAACAAGTATTCAAGGCTTCTTTTACAATCAATCTCAAATACTGGGGGGCATCCCCCCTGGAAGGTCACCTACTCGGAGAAGCCAAGATGCGCTAACTGGAGTCTCGATAGGAAAACAATGTACCGGGCCAAACGGTCGAACGAACCGTGCCCGTATAAAGTAACGGAGCCCTTAACAGCAAAGACATGTATGCTTGTACCAAGTAATCAAAGAATACTTCCCAAAAGGAGATACTATTGTTGATGAACATCACCTGTACTGAAAGTATGTGATGCACTCTTTTTCCCTTCGTCCAGTTATTGTCCCAATTGGGTTTTTCTAGCAAGGTTTTTAATGAGGTAGCAACAGAAACAAACTATGAAGGAAGCTTCAATAGCATAAATAAGACCTTTAAATGACTAGGCACAGAAGCAAAGAAGCACTATGGAGCAGTTAGATAGTCTTTCGCTCGGTAGCAAATTTCCTACCATGAAATAAAGTTTGTTGTCGAGTAAAGATTACCCGGCCATTCACAAGTGCAAGCCACTGGTGGATTGATAGATAATCTTTGGCTCGATAGCATAAATTCCTAAGGGGAATGTAGTTTGTTATCGAATTGAAGATTATCTAGCAATTCACTAGTGGAATTCTCAAAGGTCAAAACTTCCAGTGTTCAAATTCGTATTCTTCACATTTGAACACTAGGGGGGATGATATGAGGATACGGCAAAAATGAATGCCACATCACCCGGAATCAAAACCCNGAACAAAGTTCGTATCATCGGGACCAGGGACT
>NW_017672833.1:0-3411 GCF_001879085.1 Nicotiana attenuata
CAAGTGACATCGAAACCTTCTCAGTCCTGAGCGAGATCCCTTTGAAACTCCATATGTGGTGGCATGACTTGGGAAAAGGAAGCAGGGATACTGTGGTTAAAAGCTTGGGCGGTCTTGTAGATTTATTGAAAATCAGACCAAAGAAGGATGTTATTGAGGCACTGATACCATTTTGGGACCCGACCCGTAATGTATTCCGGTTTTCAGATTTTGAACTCACACCCACATTGGAAGAAATTGCCGGATACGCAGGTCTCAACGGGAACCTCCGTGGTAGATACCCTTTGGCTCCACGGCCGGTAACTCTTCACAGGTTTTTAGATTTGTTGAGCATCAGCCGGGATATTCAAGACCCACATTTGGTAGAAGGGTGCTGTACACTACATTTCCTGTATCACCGGTATGGTAACCCCAAAGGTTTTGAGGAACCCAATACAGGATTAACACATGCTGGCAACAAAGATAAATGGGAAGCCCGACGGGGATTAGCCTTCATGGTGGCCTTTTTGGGAGTGGTAATTTGTCCTAGAAAGGATGGTCACATAGACCTTGGCCTAGTAGGAATGCTAGATGTTGCTATGAAGAAACCTACTAGCACAGTGGTTCCCCTGATTGTAGCAGAAATATACCGAGCTCTGACCAAATGTCGAGAAGGGGAGAAATTCTTTCAAGGTTGTAATTTGCTTTTGCAGTTGTGGATACAGGAGCATCTTTGTCACCGCACAGGATATATGAACTACGGCTTAACCGGGTTGAGTTGTATTGCAGAGTTCGAGACCCGAGTTACAGGTATTGAGTTCCCGGAGGGTACTGAGGCCTGGTCGTCATGTTTAAGATCCCTCACTGCAGATAAAGTGGAATGGGCTTATGGATGGCTTCCTCCTACTGAAGCTGTATATACATCAGCAGAGGTCCCTTATATTCTTTTGATGGGTATTCGAAGCATTCAGCCTTATGCTCCTTACCGCGTTTTGCGACAATTTGGAAGATTCCAGACGATGCACAACGATGAAGACCTGAGTGGGCAAGTCATTGAGTTGGGCCCAAAGGCTACATTCCCTGAAGGCCGAATCCGAAAGATATGGAATGAGTGCAGGTACCTTGAGCCCAAAACTATAGTACAGGACCGAGCCAGAGGTGAGGTAGATCCCAAATACTTGTTTTGGTTCGGTAAAAGATTTCAAATCCCCGAGAGACCCGCCAAAAGGCCACATGTGCAACAATTAACAAACGAGGCTCAGGTACAGTGGGATTGGTTGGCTAAAGAAAAGGAGTACAGAGCTCGAATTGGAGCATTGGAAAAACAGGTTCAGGAGCTTCGGTTCGAAAACAGCTTGCAAGCCGCAGCTGATGAAGGTGATAAAAAGCAATTGGCCCAGGAGAACGAAGCTCTCAAGGCCCAAATTCAACAACTGAAATTAGATGCAAGGAATCGAGAAAGAAGTCTACCCGACGAGAGATTGGTAAGAGGGTTGAAGAAACAAGTCCAGGACTGTCAGGAAGAATTGGAAAAATCCGAGGGAAGCATGGCAAAACTTCGGGCTCAATGGGCCAAGAAGACCGAGGAAAGGGCCCAGTTTGTACAGCAAATGAAGAAAAACTATGAGGGAACCATCGCTAACATGAAAAGGAAAATGAACATTCTTGAAGAAAAGGCAGCCCGTCGGGAGAAAGAGCTACAGGCTGAGAGGGAAAACTGTTATGAATTAATCGCCGATATGGAGAAGGAAGTAAAATTGTTACAAGACCTTCACTTCCAGGATTCTCAGGTACTAGAGGCTCGCACTCAACAGATAAGCCGGCTACTCCAAGAGAAAGGTCAAATCAGGGAAAGAATCAGAAACATTGCCAACTACATTGTCATGAAGTGTCAGGCCGGTGAACGGATGGGTCATACCACATTCTTTGCCTCCGTGATGATATTTGTTCGCCAGGTTATGAACAATCTAGATCAGTTGCAAAAGGGTCTTGCACGCAGGCCCGCGGCGATGCCGAGTGATGCCCCGCGGGCCCCAGGATTTGAAGCTTTGATGTACTCTTGAGTCTATAGTTTTCGTGTCTGGTCTTGTATTTTCTATTTCCAAGAAAGAAAAACAAATAGTCTAGTAGCTTTGTAATTGCTCTTTGTTAATGAAAATTTGAAAATCCCCAAAACAAATTGTTTCTTTATTTCTTGCATTTAAGTTCGCAAGAACTACGCTTGGTCTGATTCATGCGGGGTCATGATACGTAGGCAATCTCCATAGGATTCGACCGTATCTCCTAAAAATAAAACACGAGGGAAGGAAATAAAAGAAAACAAGAGAGGAAAAGAAACGCAAAAAAGAAAATTAGGAATCGAGAGAAAAACCATGGCAGAAGAACAAGGAAAAAGCAAAAATGAAAAAAAGAGGGAAAAGAAAATGAGAGAAAAAATAGAAAGAGGAAGAAAAGCAAGAAAAACAAAGAGAGGAAATCAAAAGAAGAGAAAATAGAAAAGAAAAGCCGGGATGACGCATGCAACCAGTGCAAACATGTAGACACCTGTTTAACTGTATAGGTGTATCACACCCCAATGTGCGATTACCTATCTGTTACTTGTCTCAAACTAACCGTGCGTCGCTGTCAAATCCAGCCTAGCTTTTAGAAACGGTGGTTGGTTGTGGTAAACTGGCATCGCATCAATACTTCACCAGATCAAAAGGAAGTGTGGAAATGTCTACAGAAATGACTTTGCCCGCAGTCCCCATTTCTAAAGATAGCCCCATCTCAGGGGTCCCGGCCTCTGAATCTTTTACAGCTGAAGAAAATCGGATCCTGCGCCTGCGACTGATGGAAATGTGGGATGCTTGGAACAATGGAAAGGAACCTCCAAGCAATATTCCCGGATTCCCAGAGTTGTTTCCCAGAACTGGAGGTGCTACCACTGTCCCTATCAGTCACCCTCCTACCCCTTTTGGACAACCTACCATGACCGCCCACTTCGTCGGAACACCTTCTGAGGTTCGCCCCCAGGTGTTCCCAGCAGGAACAGTTCCTAATAGCTTCACTGCTCCACCATGTCCTGCTACCACACAGCCTTCGCTGCCAAGGCCTGCCTTTGATCCTTCAGCATTCACATTCCAAAACCCTGTCTTCCCATCAGATCCTCCTCAATATCCCGTATATAACTACTCCCAGCCACCCCCATACGAGCTTACACCAGGGCAGGACAAAACCCCCAAAGACACAGAGCAGGATGAAATGGCAAAGAGAATGAGAAGCCTCGAGCAGAGCTTAAAGAACATGCAAGGATTAAGCGGGCAAAAGAGTGTCTCATACACGGATCTCTGTATGTTCCCTCATGTTCATTTGCCGTTAGGGTTCAAAACTCCAAAATTTGAGAAATATGACGGACACGGTGACCCCATTGCTCACTTGAAGAAGTATTGC
>NW_017672833.1:11010-14638 GCF_001879085.1 Nicotiana attenuata
TGCCTACAACAACAACGTATCAGATGGCACCGTATGAGGCCTTGTATGGGAGACGATGTAGATCTCCAATTGGTTGGTGGCTAGGCTATTGGGGACAGATTTGGTTCAGGATGCCTTAGAGAAGGTGAAGGTGATTCAGGAGAGACTTCGTACAGCGCAGTCGCGTCAGAAGAGTTATGCGGACCGGAAGGTTCGAGATGTATCCTACATGGATGGTGAGAAGGTATTGCTGAAGGTTTCGCCCATGAAGGGTGTTATGAGATTTGGGAAGAAAGGGAAGTTGAGTCCGCGGTTCATTGGGCCTTTTGAGATACTTAGGAGGATTGGGGAGGTGGCTTATATGCTTGCTTTGCCACCCAGCTTGTCGAGTGTGCACCCGGTATTTCATGTTTCTATGCTCCTGAAGTATGTTGGGGACCCGTCTCATGTGTTGGACTTCAGCACGGTTCAGTTGGATGATGATTTGACCTTTGATGTGGAGCCAATGGCTATTTTGGGTCGTCAGGTTCGAAAGTTGAGGTCGAAGGATATAGCTTCAGTGAAGGTGCAGTGGAGAGGTCGGCCTGTGGAGGAGGCTACCTGGGAGACCGAGCAGGAGATGCGGAGCAGATATCCTCACCTATTTGAGGCTTCAGGTATGTTTCTTTACTCGCTCGAGGACGAGCGTTTGTTTAAGTTGGGGAGGATGTGACTACCCGACCCGTCGTCTCATGAGTTACCGCTCCGTTTCCCCTATTTCTGCTTCTTTATGCTTCGTTATCCGTGTTTTAGGTGTTCGAGTTGGTTGGAGTGGTTTTGGTAGGAAATGAGACACTTAGTCTCTTTAAGGAAGGCTTGGTTTGGAAAAGTCAACCGGATATTGACTTATGTGTTAGAGGGATCAAATGCGAATTCCGATGGTTCGGTTAGCTTCGGGAGGTGATCTGTGACTTAGGAGTGTGATCGGAAGTAGTTTTGGAGGTCCGGTGTAGAATTAGGCTTGAATTGGCGAAATTAGTATTTTGGCGAATTCCGGTTGATAGGTGAGATTTTGATCCGAGGGTCGGAATGGAATTCCAAGAGTTGCTGTAGCTTCGTTATGTGATATGGGATGTGTGTGTAAAATTTCAGGTCATTCGGAGGTGATTTGGTTGGGTTTTTGATCAAATGCGTGTTTCGGAAGTTTTAAAAGAACTTAGGCTTGAATTCGATGCAATTTGATGGTTTTGGCGTTGTTTGAGGCGTTTTGATGATTGGAACAAGTTTGAATGATGTTTTAGGATGTGTTGGTGCTTTTGGTTGAGGTCCCGGGGGCCTCGGGGTGATTTTGGATGGCTAACGGGAAGTTTTGAACATGGAAAATATGTAGAAAATGCAGCAGCAGGTGCAGGCCTATTTTGGCCTTCATGTTCACGTGCCTGGGGCCGCGTTCGCGAAGAAGGAAGTTGGGGTCCCTGAAAATTGTTCTTCACGTTCGCGTTTGAGTCTCGCGTTCGCGGAAGGTCGTTTGGTTGTTCTTCACGTTCGCGTTTCAGTGGCCGCGTTCGCGTAGGTTCAGAGACCCAGGGCATCGCGTTCGCGTGTGGCATACCGCGTTCGCGAAGGGTAATTTTGGTTAGAGGAAAAACTTGTTCATCGCGAACGCGAGGGTGCCATCACGTTCGCATAGAAGAAAATCAGAACTGGGCAGAATAGTTTTTGAAACATTTCCTCCGCGAGCTAGGTCATATTTTCCTCTATTGTTGGGCATTTTCAGAGCTATTTGGGAGAAATTGAAGAGGGTTTCGAAGAGAATTGATTGGAGGTAAGTCCTATGAACTAAAAACGTGATTATTATGTGAAATTAACCTAGAAATTCATGGAAATTTAGCCAAAAATGGAAGAACTAGGTCTTGGGATTTTGAGATTTTAAATTGGGATTTGAGGGGTCATTTGGACTCCGATTTTGGTGTTCTTTATATGCATAGACTCGTGGCGAGATAAGGAACCCGTTGATGTAAAAATTTCTGAGTTTCGAGAAGTGGGCCCAGGGCTCGGGTTTTGCTAATTTCGGGTTTTTTGATATTTTTCGATTGCTTTCGCTTGGGTTTCGTTCCCTTAGCCTATTGTGACGTATTCGTTGTGGTTTTGGTCAGATTCGACGTGCGAGGAGGTCGATTTGAGAGGCAAGGGCATAGCGAGCTAGAGTTTTGGCCGGTTTGAGGTGAGTAATGAATGTAAATGATGTCCTGAGGGTTTGAAACCCCGGATTTGCACATCGTAGTGCTATATTGAGGCGAGACACGCGTTTGATGATGAGCGTGAGGTCGTTTACTATTGGGGATTGTGACTTGGTCCGTCCCGAGTGATGTTCTTACCGCTTATTTGATTGAAGCCTATTTGTTGTCATCATTATTTGTATTGATTTTTATATTTTGGGCTTCGTGCCAACTATTTGAACCCTTCGGGGAGTTTTTATCACTATATTCTCACTGTATGGATTTATTACTTGAACTCAGTCGTACCGTTTTCTACTATTTTACAACTCATCCATCTTTACTCGGATTTTGAAACTAAAAGATATACTAAATGATGTTTTGGGCTGAGAACTACTATTGTATTATTTCCCGAGGGGCTTATGTGATTTCTGGACTGAGTATGGATCGGGCTGCGCGCCGCAGCAGTATTATATTGATATTGATATCAGGCCGAGGGCCTAGCTGATGCCACGAGATGGCTGGATATTGCGCTTGGGCCGTAAGGGGCCCCTCCCGGAGTCTGCATACCCCCAGTGAGCGCCGTCGACGATAAATAAATGGATCGGGCTGCACGCTGCAGCGGGTACTAGAGAGTACCGTACTATGTGCTGCATTCCTTTATTTGGTTATCATTTATTTGCTTATCTGTTGTAGCTTTTTCCGTGTTTCTACTTCACTGGTTTATTGATTTCATACTACTTAGTTTAAACTGCCGAATTATAGATTACAATGTGTTTATCCATGATTTCTTATTCCCAGCCTTTATTTATGTTTATTACTCACTGGGTCGGAGTACTCACATTACTCCCTGCACCTTGCGTGCAGATCCAGGTGCATCTGAGGCTGAGTGAGGATTCTCTGTTGAGCAGCGCATATCTGGGAGCATCGAGGTAGTTGCATGGCGTCCGAAGCCCTGATCTCTCTCTTTAATCCTTTTGTTTTTATTTCGTATTCCCCCTAGAGTGACATGTATTGGATCGATAAACCTGTATTAGAGGCTCAGACTTGTGACACCGGATCTTTTAGGCTATGTAGTAGTATTGTTATCTGAAATTCTGCACATTTAACTCTTATTTCAGACTTTTAATATGTTGATTTGGTAATTTAATTGTGTTAGCTAATAATGAACTGTATAATGAATTGGGTTAAGGTTGTTAATTGGTCGGGCTTGCCTAGCAGTGTGTTGGGCGCCATCACGACCGGGGTTGGGGTCGTGACAACAAAGGAATCAAAATCCAACCACTAATAAGAATAAAGAAAAACAAAGGCAGATTTCACTTTCTTTTCACATCTTGTTGCAGGCGTGCAACCCGATCCCATTTCTCATATCTTGTGGCAGGCGTGCCACCCGCTCCCATTTCATGTATCTCGTGGCAGGCGTGCCACCCGATCCCATTTCATGTATCTTGTGG
>NW_017672833.1:15728-32615 GCF_001879085.1 Nicotiana attenuata
CAGGCCTGCTATGCACAGCTGAAATCTGCAATTTTTTCTAAGTTCAAAAATGCACCCCGTGGCCTATCCAAAACTCACCCGAGCCCTCGGGGCTCCAAACCAAATATACACACAACCTCAAAAACATCCTACGGACTTATTCGTGCAATCAAATCACCAAAATAACATCATGAACATCGAATTAAACCACAAGATCAATGAAATTTCTCAAAACTTCTTAAACATCAAATTTGCATTTAAGGTCCGAATCATGTCAAATAGATTCCGTTTCTTACCAAAATTCACAGAATTGTCTTAAATCACATATAAGACCTGTACCGGGCGCCGGGACCAAAATACGGGCCCGATACCAACATGTTCTAATCGAAATTCATTTCCAAATCCTTTAAACAATTTCAGAAAACAATTTTCTTTAAAAATTCATTTCTCGGGCTTGGGACCTCGGAATTCGATTCCGGGCATACGCTCAAGTCCCATATTTTCCTACGGACCCTCCGGGACCGTCAAATCACGGGTCCGGCTCCGTTTACCCAAAACGTTGACCGAAGTCAAATTAATTCATTTTATAGTCAAAATTTATCATTTTTCATAGAATTTCACATATAGGCTTTTCGGCTACGCGCCGGACTGCGCACGCAAATTGAAGTGATGCTAAAAGAGGGTTTTAAGGCGTCGAAATGCAGAATTCAATTTAAAAACAAGTGATGACCTTTTGGGTCATCACATCCTCCACCTCTAAAACAACTGTTCGTCCTCGAACGGACATAAGAAGGAAGTACCCGAGTCGGGGAAAAGATGGGGATAACGGCTCCGCATATCGGACTCGGACTCCTAGGTCGATGCCTCAGCAGGCTGACCTCTCCACTGAACACAAACAGAAGGAAAACTCTTCGATCTCAACTGACGAACCTGCCGGTCTAGAATAGCTACCGACTCTTCCTCATAAGACAAGTCCTTGTCCAACTGGACAGTGCTGAAATCTAACACGTGGGATGGATCGTCGTGATACTTCCGAAGCATGGACACATGAAACACTGGATGCACGGCCGATAAGCTCGGTGGCAACGCAAGTCTATAAGCCACCTCTCCCACTCGATCAAGAATCTCAAACGGGCCAATGAACCTAGGGCTAAGCTTGCCCTTCTTCCCAAATCTCATCACGCCCTTCATAGGAGACACTCGAAGCAATACCCGCTCACCGACCATGAATGCCAAATCCCGAACCTTGCGGTCGGCATAGCTCTTTTGCCTGGACTGAGCTGTACGAAGCCTATCCTGAATAATCCTAACCTTGTCCAAGGCATCTTGAACCAGATCCTACCCAACAACCGTGCCTCTCCCGGCTCAAACTATCCAACCGGCGATCGACACCGCCTAACATATAAGGCCTCATAAGGAGCCATCCGAATACTCGACAGGTAGCTATTGTTGTAGGAAAACTCTGCTAAAGGCAAAAACTGATCCCACGAGCCTCCAAAGTCAATGACACAAGCTCGGAGCATATCCTCCAAAATCTGAATGGTCCGCTCAGACTGCCCGTCCGTCTGAGGATGAAACGCTGTGCTCAACTCAACCCGTGTGCCCAACTCTCGCTGAACTGCTCTCCAGAAATGTGAGGTAAACTGCGTACCTCGATCCGAAATGATAGACACGGGCACACCATGAAGACGAACAATCTCCCGGATATATATCTCAGCTAACCTCTCGGAAGAATAGGAGACTGCCACAGGAATGAAATGCGCTGACTTGGTCAGCCTATCAACAATGACCCACACTGCATCGAACTTCTTCTGAGTCCGTGGGAGTCCAGTAACGAAGTCCATAGTAATAGGCTCCCACTTCCACTCAGGGATCTAAATCTTCTGGAACAAACCACCAGGTCTCTGATGCTCGTACTTAACTTGCTGGAAATTCAAACACCGAGCCACATATGCAACGATATCCTTCTTCATTCTTCTCCACCAATATGCTGCCGCAAATCCTGATACATCTTAGCGGCGCCCGGATGAATGGAGTGCCGGGAGCTATGGGCCTCCTCTAAAATCAACTCTTGAAGACCATCCACATTAGGCACACAAACTCGACCCTGCAATCTCAAAACTCTATCATCACCTAGGGTAACCTGCTTGGCACCTCCGTGCTGCACCGTGTCTCTAAGGACACACAAATGGGGATCATCATACTGCCGATCTCGGATACGCTCTAATAATGAAGAACGAGCGACTGTGCAAGCTAACACACGGCTGGGCTCAGATACATCCAACCTCACGAACTGATTGGCCAAAGCCTGAACATCCAAAGCAAGCGGTCTCTCACCGACCGAAATATAAGAAAGACTGCCCATACTGGCTGACTTCCTACTCAAAGCATCGGCTACCACATTGGCCTTTCCCGGATGATATAAGATGGTGATATCAAAATCCTTCAACAACTCCAACCACCTCCTCTGCCTCAAATTCAACTCCTTCTGCTTGACCAAATACTGAGATTCTTGTGATCCGTGAACACCTCACATGCCACGCCATACAGATAATGCCTCCAAATCTTCAACGCGTGAACAATGGCTGCCAACTCCAAATCATGAAACGGATAGTTCTTCTCATGAAGCTTCAACTTCCGCGAAGCATAGGCAATGACCTTGCCATCCTGCATCAATACTGCACCAAGTCCAATACGAGATGCATCACAATAAACTGTATAAGGCCCTGAACCTGTGGGCAAAACCAACACCGGTGCCGTAGTCAGAGCTGTCTTGAGCCTCTGAAAGCTCGCCTCACACTCGTCCGACCATCTGAACTGGGCACCCTTCTGGGTCAACCTGGTCATCAGGGCTGCGATAGATGAAAACCGCTCTACGAACCGACGATAGTATCCTGCCAAACCCAAGAAACTCCGGATCTCTATAGCTGATGCTGGTCTAGGCCAGCTCTTGACTGCCTCAATCTTCTTCGGATCAACCTGAATACCCTCTGCTGACACAACATGACCCAAGAATGCAACCGAACTCAACCAGAACTCACACTTCAAAAACTTAGCATACAACTGACTATCCCTCAAAGTCTGAAGAACCACTCTAAGATGCTGCTCATGCTCCTCCCGGCTGCGGGAATATATCAAAATATCATCAATGAAGACTATCACGAACGAATCCAAGTAAGGCCTGAACACTCGGTTCATCAAGTCCATAAAAGCTGCTGGGGCATTTGTCAACCCGAATGATATCACCAAGAACTCATAATGCCCGTACTGAGTGCGGAAAGCTGTCTTAGGGACATCGGATGCCCTAATCCTCAACTGATGGTAGCCAGATCTCAAGTCAATCTTTGTAAATACCTTGGCACCCTGAAGCTGATCGAACAAATCATCAATCCTCGGCAACGGATACTTATTCTTAATTGTAACAGTGTTCAATTGCCGGTAATCTATACACATTCGCATCGACCCATCCTTCTTCTTCACGAACAACACCAGCGCACCCCAAGGCGACACACTGGGTCTGATGAAACCCTTTTCAAGCAAGTCTTGCAACTGCTCCTTCAACTCTTTCAACTCAGGCGGGGCCATACGATACAGCGGAATAGAAATGGGCTGAGTGCCCAGAGCCAAATCAATGAAAAAGTCAATATCCCTGTCGGGTGGCATACCCGGCAGGTCTGAAGGGAATACCTCAGGAAGCTCACGAACAATAGGCACAGACTCAATAGAAGGAACCTCAGCACTAGAATTATGGACATAGGCCAAATAGGCCAAACACCCCTTCTGACCATACGCCGAGCCTTCATATAGGAGATAACACTACGGGTAGAATGACCAGGAGTTCCTCTCCACTCCAAACGAGGTAAACCCGGTAAGGCTAAGGTCACAGTCTTGGCATGACAGTCCAAGATAGCGTGATAAGGTGATACCAGTCCATCCCCAATATAACATCGAAATCAACCATGCCTAGAAGAAGCAAATCTACACGAGTCTCAAGACCTCCAATCACAACTATACATGAACGATGGACTCGATCTACCACAATGGAATCACCCACCGGTGTAGAAACATAAACAGGAACACTCAGAGAATCACTAGGCATGACCAGGTACGGTGCAAAATAAGATGACACATACGAGTATGTAGACCCTGGATCAAATAACACTGAAGCATCTATATCACAAACCAGAACAATACCTGTAATAACTGCATCAGAAGCCTCAGCCTCGGGCCTGGCCGGAAGAGCATAACATCGGGGCTGGGCCCCACCACCCTGAACCACATCTCTGGAACGGCCTGCCGCTGGCTGGCCTCCACCTCTAGCACCTCTACCCCCACCTCTAGCTAGCTGGGCGGGCTGTGGAACACTCGGTGCTTGAACTATGGCACGGGAACCCTGATGCTGAGAGCTACTCGGTGCTCGAGGGCAATACCTAGCAATGTGCCTTATGTCGCCGCAAGTAAAACAAGACCTCGGATGCTGGGGCTGACGACCCTGAAATCTCTGAAGCGGTGGTGCACTGATAGGAGCTGGTGGTGCACTGTAGGATTGCTGATCAGAATGCTGCATCCGAGGACCACGGCCACCTGAAGCACCGTGAGAAACCTGAAGTGCCGACTGAAAAGGCCTAGGAAGATGGCCTCTATCATACGAATTCCTACCTCCAGATGAGGTACCACTGAATCAGCCTGAATGACGAGGCCTCTTGTCTGAACCATGACCATCTCCCTGTGATAGAACCATCTCAACTCTCCGGGCCACATTGGCCGCCTCCTGGAAAGATATCTCACTCCCAGTCTCCCTAGCCATCTGAAGACGAATCAGCTGAATAAGTCCATCAATGAACCTCCTCACCCTCTCTCTCTCGGTGGGAAGTATGACAAGAGCATGACGGGCCAAGTCGATGAATCTGGTCTCATACTGGGTAACAGTCATAGAACCCTGCTGGAGACGCTCAAACTGCCTCCGATAAGCCTCTCTCTGAGTGATGGGGAGAAACTTCTCCAAAAATAGCTGAGTAAACTGCTCCCAAGTCAAGCTGGCGATCCGGCTGGTCTAGCCAAACAGAAATCCCTCCACCAAGTCTTGGCGGATCCAGACAAGCGAAAAGTAACAAAAGTCGACCCCGTTGGCCTCAACTATCCCCATGTTCCTGAGAACCTCATAACAACTGTCTAGATAATCCTGGGGATCCTCAGTAGATGCACCACTAAAAGTAGTGAAGAGCTTGGTAAAACCTATCCAACCTGCACAAAGCTTCCGAAGACGTAGCTGATCTATCACCGGTCTGTGCTGCTGTTCGGCTGAAGAAGCGGTACGTGACCTCGCCATTCGCGAAAGGACAAGAGTAGGGGTTTCAATTTAGCACTGAGAGAACAAAATCGCACGACAGGAAAGAATGAATGTGAAGTTTTTCCTAACTCTGTAGCCTCTGGGGGATAAATACAGACGTCTCCGTAACAATCCCTCAGACTCTACTAAGCTTGTCTGTGAACTGTGAGACCCATGTAACCTAGAGCTCTGATACCAACTTGTCACGACCCGGATTCCCACCCCCGGGAGTCGTGATGGCGCCTACTAATACGAGCTAGGCAAGCCAATTAATTGCACAATTTACCTTTTCACCCATTTTATATTCATTAACAATTTTGAAATAATAACATTTAAGTAGCGGAATTTAACATGAGCGGAAGAAAGAAACAATAAGCTATCTGAACATGAGTATCTAATACAACTGTTTGAGTCTCGACTACCCAAAACTGGTATCACAGTTTCATAGACGGTCTAAGAATACTACAAATAAAGGGTCTGAAAGAAATAATTACAACACTGTCTCTAGAAATGCATGAAAGGAACAGGAATAGTAGATAGAAGGAGACGCCAAGGCCTGCGGACGCCTGCAGGACTACCTCGGGTCGCCTGATGATCAAGAATCAGCAATCTCACTGCGGTCCGAAGTCCACAACGCTGGGGTCTGCACAAAAGAGTGCAGAGTATAGTATCAGCACAACCGACCCCATGTGCTGGTAAGTCCCTAGCCTAACCTCGGCGAAGTAGTGACGAGGCTAGGACCAGACTACCAAATAAACCCGTACAGTTTAAATATATATAGCGGAAAAGAAATACAGAAATAAACAAGTAAAGATGGGAGGGGGAAACATGCTTCGGGGAAAAATAGGTAAAAACAGAATATCAATAGAATATAAAGGAATCAAAATCCAACCGCTAACAAGAATAAAGAAAAACAAAGGCAGATTTCACTTTCTTTTCACATCTTGTTGCAGGCGTGCAACCCGATCCCATTTCTCATATCTTGTGGCAGGCGTGCCACCCGCTCCCATTTCATGTATCTCGTGGCAGGTGTGCCACCCGCTCCCATTTCATTTATCTTGTGGCAGGCGTGCCACCCGCTCCCATTTCATGTATCTTGTGGTAGGCGTACCACCCGCTCCCATTTCATTATATCTTGTGGTAGGCGTACCACCTGCTCCCATTTTATTATATCTTGTGGTAGGCGTACCACCCGCTCCCATTTCATTATCTCTTGTGGTAGGCGTACCACCCGCTCCCATTTACAACCAACAATAATCACAAGGAATCCCGGCAAGGGAACAAGAATAACATAATAACTTCCCGGCAAGGGAACATTAATATTTCAACAACATCCCGACAAGGGAACAATGATATTTCAACAATATCCCGAGAAGGGAACAATAATATCAAACAAACATCCCGGCGAAGGAACAATGATGATAATAACATGTGAGGCATAATAAACCACAACGCAGTCATAACAAATTATAACACAAGACTCACGGGCATGCTTGACACCAACGTATAGATACTCGTCACCATGCCTATACGTCGTACTCCACAATTAACACGTAGCAAATAGACACAACTCCTAATCCCTCAAGCTAAGGTTAGACCAAACACTTATCTCGATGCGACGAACACAATTCACGATTCAATTATAGCTTTACCCCTTGATTCCACCATCAATTCGCTCGTATCTAGTCACAAGTTACTTAATTACATCTATAAACGCTAAATGAATCAACCCCAATGCATGAAAATGAGTTTTCCTAAGTTTTTTCCAAAAAGTCAAAAATCGCCCCGGGCCCATATGGTCAAAACCCGAGGTTCGAACCAAAACCCGATTACCCATTCCCCCACGAACTCAAATATATAATTTGTTTTGAAATCGGACCTAAAATCGAGGTCCAAATTCCCAATTTTTGAAAAACCTAGGTTCTATCAAAAAAACACCCAATTTTCACCATAAAAATCATTGATTTGAAGTTTAAATCATGTTAAAAGATGTTAAGAATTGAAGAAAGTTAGTTAAAAATGACTTACAATTGATTTGGAGAAGAAGAAACCTTTGAAAAATCGCCTAAGTGTGTTTATGTTTTGAGAGGATATGAAAATGGGTTAAAATTCGGCTAAGTATAAAAGTTGCAGGTCTCAAATGTGGAATTGCGAACAGGGGTTCGCAATTGCGAACTCCGACCTCTGCTATTATTGGGAATTGCGACACAGGGCTCGCATTTGCGAACCCTTCAGGAAAATAGGACCTTCGCATTTGCGAACAACTTGTCGCATTTGCGACTTGGGAATTGCGACAACTTTGTCGCATTTGCGACTCGAGGCTAGAACAGGTATTTTCGTATTTGCGAAAGAAATCTCGTATTTGCGAGACTGAGCTGGCCTGGCTTCCTTCGCATTTGCGATCAGCCACTCGCATTTGCGATATCGCATTTGCGAGCCAGGCTTCGCAAATGCGAAGCCTGCAGGCCTGCTATACACAGCTGAAATCTGCAATTTTTTCTAAGTTCAAAAATGCACCCCGTGGCCTATCCAAAACTCACCTGAGCCCTCGGGGATCCAAACTAAATATACACACAATCTCAAAAATATCCTACGGACTTATTCGTGCAATCAAATCACCAAAATAACATCATGAACATCGAATTAAACCTCAAGATCAATGAAATTTCTCAAAACTTCTTAAACATCAAATTTGTATTTAAGGTCCGGATCACGTCAAATGGATTCCGTTTCTTACCAAACTTCACAGAATTATCTTAAATAACATATAAGACCTGTACCGGGCGCTGGAACCAAAATACAGGCCCGATACCAACATATTCTAATTGAAATTCATTTCCAAATATTTTAAACAATTTCAGAAAAATAATTTTCTTTAAAAATTCATTTCTCGGGCTTGGGACCTCGGAATTCGATTCCGGCATACGCTCAAGTCCCATATTTTCCTACAGACCCTCCGAGACCGTCAAATCATGGGTTCAGTTTCGTTTACCCAAAACATTGACCGAAGTCAAATTAATTTATTTTATAGTCAAAATTTATTATTTTTCACAGAATTTCACATACAGGCTTTCCGGCTAAGCGCCCGGACTGCGCACGCAAATCGTGGTGATGCTAAAAGAGGTTTTAAGGCTTCGAAATGCGAATTCAACTTAAAAAGTGATGACCTTTTGGGTCATCACATTTACCCTTAATAAATAAATTTCATATTAGACAAAATAGTCATTTAATTATTTTCCTAATGCCTAGGAGTTCTAATCAACTAGATTCTATGCATTATTTTCCTAATATTTAGTACTAAATTACCTTAAATTTTGCATACTAAAAATTCCTTGTCTGAACTTCTACTATATAATTAGGTCTAACGTATGCTTTAGCCTATAAAGCATGAAAAAAGTTAAACCAAAAATATTTACCTTTTTTAGGAGAAAAACGTAAAACATAAAGACCTTAAAATAGGTAAGTNTTGGCCAATGAAACATATCATTTTTTATGTTATAATTTTAGTGTAAAAATATTCAACTTTCAAAATCTTTTCCATCTATATTTACTTTTACAACAGTAAGAAAAAGAAAACAAGAAGCCCAAACATTTAATATTCTTGTAACGACCCGATCGGTCTTTTTGAGTTTTTGCACTTCGCTCGCCAGTTCTTGGGCATGTCTAGCCCCGTATTATGCATTATGACTTATGTAAATCGTTGGTTTCAGTTTTCAGGGTAATCAGAATGAACTTGGAAGAACAGTTCTCAGTTTGAAGCTTGAAATTTGAAAGGTTTGACCAAGTTTTGACTTGTTGGTATACGATCTCAGATCGAAATTTTTATGATTTGGTTAGCTCCGTTAGGTGATTTGGAACTTCGGAGCGTGATCGGAATGCATTTTGGAGGACCGTGGAAGGTTTAGGCTTGAATTGGCGAAATTGAGATTTTGGCGGTTTCCGGTCGATCGGTGAGATTTTGATGTAGGGGTCGGAATAGAATTACGGAAGTTACAGTAGCATCGTTATGTCATTTGAGATGTGTGTGAAAAATTTCAGGTCATTCGGACGTGGTTTGATATACTTTTTGATCAAAAGCGGAATTCGGAAAATTTTAGAACCTTAGGCTTGAATTCGATGTGTTTTGGTGGTTTTGATATTGTTTGAGGTGTTTTGAAAGTTGGTACAAGTTTGAATAGTAGTATATGATGTGTTTGTGCTGTTGGTTGAGATCCTGGGCGCCTCGGGGTGATTTCGGATGATTGACGGAAAGTTTAGAAGTTGGTTTGGTAGCTGAAGTGTTGGAATTGCTGTTATAACCGCACCTGCAGCTAGGGGACCGCAGGTGCGGTATCGCAGATGCGTTATTCGAGCTGCAGATGCGGCCAAAGGCGGGGTGGAGTGAAACCGCAGGTGCGGCAGTTGAACCGCACCTGCGGTTATAGGATCACAGGTGCGAGAGGCGGCTTAGTGAGGACCGCAGAAGCGGCAACAAAGCCGCATATGCGGAACTCCTGGACCAGAAGTATATAATATTTCCCTTCGCGAATTTTGGCTAAAAGCACCATTTTTGAAGACGGGAAACGAGCTAGGGCAGAGAATTCAAAGGGAAAATCAAGGTGAATCAGTTGGGTAAGTTCTCTAAGCTTCATTACTTGAGTCCGTGATCATTTTTCCATGGATTAATCATGAAATTAGTGAAAATTAAGGGTAAAAACTGAGGAAACTAGGGCTTGGTATTGGAGACCTAAACTTGAGGATTTGGAGGACCATTTGTGGTTGGATTTTGGAACTTTTGATATGTATGAACTCGTGGGGAGATAAGGAATCTAATTATGTAAAATTTATCGAATTCCGTGACGTGGGCCCGGGGGTCAGGTTTTGGTAATTTCGGGATTTGCATGGTTTTTCGATTATATTCGAGTGGGCTTTGTCCCTTTAGCATATTTTGATGATTACGTTCTGATTTTGGTAGATTCGGAGCATCCGGAGGCCAATTCGAAGGGCAAAGGCATTGCGAGCTAGAGTTTGGGCCGGATTGAGGTGAGTAATGATTTTAAATGTTGTCCTGAGGGTATGAAAGCCCGGATTACACAGCGTTCGGCTATGTTGAGGTGATGCACACACTAGATGACGAGCGTGGGGTCGTGCACCGTTGGGGATTGTGACTTAGTCCATCCCGAATGACTGTTTTACTGCGTTTTTGATAGCTAATTGTTTGATATTATTATGTTTTGGGATAAATGCCATATTTGGGCTTCGTGTCAACTATTTGAATCCTTGGGGGATTTTTACTGATATTTTCCTCACTATTTGATTTCACATTTGTGCTTAGTCATGCCATATTTTACTGGTTTCATAAAAACTCAGCTATGTTATCCTGTTTTAAACACCTTAAATGATATTTTTAAAGATATTTTGAGCTGAGCTCCATATTTACTGTTGCCCGAGGGGCTTATGAGATTTTGACTGAGTAAGGCCGAGGGCCTGTATTGTGAGGATACTTTTGGGTTGGGCTGCATGCCGCAGCAGTGATATACTGATAATTATAATGAGGCCGAGGGCCTGAGATTGTACGCCACGAGGTGGCTTGTGATTGATATGAGGCCGAGAGCCTGTTTATGATGCCACGAGATGGCTTGATTTGCGCTTGGGCCGTAAGGGGCCCCTCCTGGAGTCTGTACACCCCTAGTGAGCGCGGGTACCCATTGTGTATGAGATATAGCCCGAGGGGCTGGTATTGTTCTGTGATATTGTCCGAGGGGCTGATTCTGTTGTTGTTATTGAGCCTGAGGGGCAATTCTTGCGTGTTTACCTTTCTAGCTGTTTTTCCTTTAATTGTTTAACTGCTTAAAAGGGTGTTTTATGAGATTTCAGTGTTTAATTGTGTTTACTGATTTTGTTCTGCCTCTTATAGCTTATTGTTGTGTCTAACGTGATTTTATATCGCTCAGTCTTCATTTGTTGTTATTACTCACTGAGTTGGAGTACTCACTTTACTCCCCGCACCTCTGTGCGCAGATTCCGGCGCTACAGGTCCTGCTACTGAGGGTTGATAGTTTCCAGCTGATCTTCGGAGATTTACTAGGTAGCTGCTTGGCGATTCGCAGCCCAGTGCATTCTCCCTCTATTTATCCCTTTTTGATTCAGTTATGTAGTAGTGGAGTATACTTTCAGACTTGTAGTATTATTTATATGCTCATGCTTGGTGACACCCTGATGTCAGGCTGTGTTGGGTTTTTTTTTTTGAATTCCGCAAATTATACTGTTAACCTTTATTTTGGGATTATAAATTCTGTTAAAGACTTAGTATTTATTATTTTAATTGCTTAAAGTGAATTGGAAATGTGTCGGCTGGCCTTGTCTTCACGAGAGGCGCCATCACGACTGGGTTTGGGTTTAAGGTCGTGAAAATTCTTTAATGACAATTAGTGCAGAAAAAGTGTTAGGTAAAATTTTTTTTTATAAAAAAATATTCTAGAACATTATTTTATAGGAAGCAGCATGAAAACCTAATCAAAGCTAACTAGAGAAGTAAATGAATTTAAGTGGACCACGTCATACCTGATTATGAAATTTTAATTTCAATTAAGTTCTAACTTTCTAAATATCGTTTTTGTATTATCTTTGAAAAGTACACTGACAATAATAAGACAAATATCTAACAAGATATTTAAAAATATATAAGATAAAGAGAAAAAGAAAAATAGTTCACAGTTCTATAAACACAAAAATTCAATAGTGAAATATTAGATTAATTTCTTACTCTTCAACAATGCAAAATTTTTATTAGAAAAAAAATTATAATTATAGTTAAATATTTAAAACTATGAATGAGCTAATATATGAATAACTTGAATGAACAAAACACTCACTATTTCCTTTAATGCTAAGAACAAATAATTAAGTCTTTGAATTACTAATTAGCTAAAGTATCCAAATTCATCATATAAGTAAATTAGCTTTCAGGTTAACAAAAATCTTAGCATACATTAATTTAGCTCCATAAAAAGAGAAATAGTGGTGAAAACATAAACAAAATTAGTTAAATTTTTTGTATTAAGAGTCCAATTAGTAAAAATGTAAACTAAAAATAATAAGAATGAAATAATGGAAGACAAAATATATTATGAATAAGGTGTCATGAATTATTAATATTATTATTTGCATTTATTACAAAAAATGGCAACTTCTACATTTTTTATATATTAAGTTAATAGTTGTAAAATAGTAACTAAACACCAATTATTTTTCGACTTTACATTATCACTTATTAATTTTTTTCTATGAGCTATACAGGCAACCTCATCATTTCTCAAGACCAAAAGATTCAATTTTTCAAATTATTTGATTTATCTTTGTTAATAAAAGTATTTTTATGTTATTTGTTTGTTTTCAGTATTAGGCTATAGAAATAACAATAATTTTCATAAGATATTTCCATAGAAATCCTCAAATATCACAATAAGGTATATATGCAGACTTCTATGGACAAGATTTCTTCCTTTATTGAGCTAAATCGACATTCATTATTTTCAAGAACTAGCATTTTTCTTTAATTTTAATTTTATAAATTAAATATACTACATTTGATAATATTTATTTTTTGAAATTTGTATTCAATAGTATGGGTGCACGCGCAAAGCGCGTAATCAAGACTAGTACTATATTAAAAGCACGAAGGCCCTTAGTGAAATATTGTTCGTCTTTTTTACCCCTTTAAAATAGAGTTCACACTAGACAAAATAGTCATTTAATTATTCCCATAGCATTTTGAAGTCAATTAAAACTTTACTTATTAAAGTTTTCCTTAGTTGAACGACTACACAGGAAATCAAAATATTTAGGACATCAAAATCAATTAAGTTTTTCATATTAAAATCAAACAATTAGTTTATAAAGTTTTCTTCTTCTTAGTCTACGTGCATAGAATATTTTAGGAACATGCAAAGCTTACATTAATTTATATATTAATTACTTGAAAATATACGTATGTTATAAATTGTAGTTTTTTTTACTATCTATAACTTTAACCCATTCTAAACATATAAAAATCATGAGTACTATGAAAAACTTAAAATTCAAGTTTTGAAATAATACTTGACTACTATACGGAAAAATAATGAAAAATAAATAATATGCAATTCAGTGTAGTTGGAAAACAAGGTAAAATACTCTTAACTTAACTATTGGATAAAATTATAATTTAATATTTAAAGCTTGTAAATAAACTAAAATTTTAGTTATTAAATAACTCTTCATTATAACTATATAACAATTTAAATATTTTAAATATTAAATAACTTATTTACTTATTTGAAGTGTGTAACACACCTATAATATCTTTCATGTTATTTTTTTAATTTTTATAATTTTGAAATCAACTAAATTTTATCTATTGAACTTTTGTATAATACTTGAAGCTATACTCAATAATAATTTCGACTTCCAAATATCATTTATTCTCAATTTGTAGAGTTTTCAATAATTATAAAATAACTACACTGAATATATATATATATATATATATATATATATATATATATATATATAACACACACACACACACTCTTTTAAAATAGAGTTTACACTAGACAAAATAGTCATTTGATTATTTCTTAATATTTAGGACTTTGAAAAAAACTAAAATATTCTGTCACGACCCATTTCCACAATAGGTCATGATGGCGCCCAACAGCATTGCCGGACAAGCCAACGCGGAAATAAAATTAAATTCTCATGTTACCTTTGCCAACTAATTTCAGCAATTTCTTATATTAAGGTTTAAACAAGTAATAACCAGTAAAATGCCAAAATATTTATACAAATCCCAAAAGAATAGTCTACTAATGTGTGTGCCAAGACCTGGTGTCACAAGTTATGGGCAACTAGTAGAATATACAAAAGAACAATCCTATCCTACTGTCCGAAATAGAGTAGACAGCAAAAAAAAAAAAAAGTAAAGAGAAACTCCATCAAGCTGCTGAACGGCACAGGAAGGGAGCAGCTCACCGTGGAAGTCTCGGAATAGGCTCAAAGATACGCACCAGACTGATAGCCAGATGTACCTGCCTCAGATCCTGTACAATTAAGTACAGAATCGTAGTATGAGTACAAAAACAATATGTACCCAGTAAGTATCCTGTCTAATCTCGAAGAAGTAGAGACGAGAGGTCGACTTGACACTTACTAGGGTCAAATAATATGAGATATGAATTTGTGATGACCCAAAAGGTCATCACTTGTTTTAGAAATAAATTCTGCATTCCGAGACCTTAAAAACCTCTTTCAGCATCACCTCGATTTGCGTGCGCAGTCCGGGCGCTTAGCCGGAAAACTATTTTGTGAAAATCTGTGAAAAATGGTGAAATTTTGACTTAAAATGCATTTAAGTTGACTTCGGTCAATATTTTGGGTAAACGGACCCGGACCCATGAATTGACGGTCCCGGATAAGGCTGTATGGTGGGCCGGGCTGGGACCGGGACCAAACCGGGCCCGCGGTCTTAACGGGCTAAACAGTCCCGGCGGGCCGGTCCTGGTGGGCCGGTCCCTGGTGGTGTAGAAAGCCCGGGGCGGGCCGGTTCCTTACATCAAGCCCACGAGCCCGGGACCGCTAAGCCCGGGACCGACAGGCGGGCCTGGGCCGGTGCAACCGGGCCTAATGGGCCTAACGGGCTTCAACGGCTCTTTTTAAAAAAAAAATTGCTTTTTTTTTAAAAAGACCAACGGTCAGATTTTTAAATCTAGCCGTTGGCCTTTAATTTTCAATCGTTTGCAACTTTAAAAAATAGCCATTTGGCCCCCAAACTTTATTTTAACCCCAAACTTTATATAATTACACTTTTTTCCAATTCTCAACTATAAATACCCCCTCATCTTTCATTTTTACTCACCAATTCATCAATCTATCTCAATCTCTCTCAATCTCTCTCAATCTATATCTAATTTCTCTTCTATAATTGCTTATTTTATTATTGCAATTTCGTGAAAAATTGTGAAGTTGGTGAATTGAAGTATTCAAGTCTTCAAGTCTTCAACGATTTTCAATTTTCAAGAAGTTGTTCGGCAATTAGGTAAACTCGTTCCAACTCAAGGGAAAAATATTTTTCGGTTCTTGCAAGGATGGCTCGGGATATTTTATCTATTCAAGCTTCAACAGTTGCATCAGAGAGCGCTTTCAGTCAAGCAAGACTTCAAATAGGTGATCATAGAGCGTCTATGAGGGAGAGCTTGGAAAAATCAGTACTATTCAGAGATTGGATCAGCTCGGAAAGAAGAAACTTTGGACTTGCAGAATCACAACCGGAGATAGACGAAGCTTATGAAGAAATGATAGCGGAACTTGCGGAGGATGCTGCTTCGCCCGGAAGCGGTGATGAACAAGCTTCTTTTCCGCCACCACCAACGGAACCTCCTCCGAACCTTGAAGGATTTATGAGATTTGTTAGAGATACAATGTAGATTATGGTGTAACTTGTACTTTGGCATATCTTCTTTAGTTTTTTTCCCTTTTAATGGTGGTATTAGTACCTTGTTGTGCTCATTCCATTGGGGGGAAGAAGACTAAGAAAGATATGCCATTTTTGGTAATAAAAATTATAAGACATGCCCTTGAATATCTCTTTACAATATTTTTTTGTCTTTAACTTGCAATTATTTATAAGCTATAATATATATACATAACATACAATATATACTAAAAGAAAATATATAAGGGAATATATATACATAACATACATTATATACTACAAGAAAATATATAAGGGAATATATATACATAACATATAATATATACTACAAGAAAATATATAAGGGAATATATATACATAACATACAATATATACTACAAGAAAATATATAAGGGAATATATATACATAACTTACAATATATACTACAAGAAAATATATAAGGGAATATATATACATAACATACAATATATACTACAAGAAAATATATAAGGGAATATATATACATAACATACTATATATAGATATACAGTATACTATACTAGTATACTATATATATTATATATACATGAAGAAGCAGTACTATATATACTACAAAACAAGATTTTTCAAAATGAGGGCCCCACCCCCAATGACCACCAACGGTCATATTGCACAAATAGCCGTTTTTTTTCCAATTTACAAAACTAAACTTCTCTAACACTATAAGTACCCCCCTCCCTCTTCTTCATTTCAATACTCAATACTCATTTCTCAATCTAAATTTCTCTCAATCTCTCAATCTCCAATTTTCAAGACTTCAAGTCTCAATCTCAATTTTCAAGTTAAATCATGCCTCGTTCGGAAAGAGTGCGCTTATTTGTTTCGCAATACTATGAAGTGCTTGAAGAAAATGAAGAAGGCCAAATATTAAAGTGCAAGAACTGTGGAAGAGTCTTAAATTTTCGTTCAGGGTGTACCACAGGCATTTTAAGGAGGCATATAAAGTATTGTGTTGAGGGTATTTATCCGCAAATTCGTCTTTAAGATTTTTCAACAATTTGTGTTATTTTAAAATTATTAGACGTATTTATGCTTCATGTTGTACTTTGTTATTAATTTATTATGCATGCCAATTTAGTTTTACTATTG
>NW_017672833.1:32640-136223 GCF_001879085.1 Nicotiana attenuata
TTTGTATTTTAGTTTTACGTCAAAACACTTTAATAATTAGATTTCTATATTATATATACTACATATATTTATATAGCCATGCATAAGAGCAATTTATATATATATACATACATATATGGTTTACAAGAAATTGCCTTAAATAAAAAAAAAGCCCGAAAATAAAAAAAGCCCGTTAGGCCGCTAAGCCCACGAGCCCGGCCCATTTAGCCCAGGATCATATGGGCTTAGGCCCGTCACGGGCTGGTCCTACCCGTTGAGCCCACGAAGCCCGGGGACCGCCAGAGCCCGGGACCGCTAAGCCCAGGCCCGCTTTAGCCCAGCCCGTTTAGCCCATTTAGGCCCGGGCCCGGCCCACCATACAGCCTTAGTCCCGGAGGGTCTGTGAAAAAATATGGGACTTGGGCGTATGCCCGGAATCAAATTTCGAGGTCCCAAGCCCGATAAATGAATTTTTTAAAGAAAATTGTTTTGTGGAAATTTTTATGAGTTTTAGAAATGAAATGCATTTAGAATTGATGGGTATCGGGCCCGCATTATGGTTTCGGAGCCCGGTACAGGTCTTAAATGTGAAATAAGATGAGTCTGTGAAATTTGGTAAGAAACGGAAGTCGTTTTGAGGTGATTCGGACCCGTAGTTGTGAAATTCCTACTTTGAAAGTTTTGAGAATTTTTCTTAGATTTCTATGCTAAATTCGTTGTTTAAGAGGTTATTTGGGCGATTTGATCGCACGGATAAGTTCATATTGATGTTTTTGAGTTAGTACGCATGTTTGGTTTGGAGCCACGAGGGCTCGGGTGAGTTTTGGGTAGGTTCCGGATGTTTAAATTAGGAAAACACTGCTGTTGCATCAGTTCTGGTGTAACCGCACCTGTGAGTCGAGCACCGCAGGTGCGAGCTCGCACGGTGCGCATAGTGGTCGCAGGTGCGGTCCAGTCTCGCAGATGCGGACAATCTTCCGCAGATGCGGTTCCGCAGGAGCGGTCCTTTTCTCGCAGATGCGGCCCCAGCAGGGCCTAGTCATTTCCGCAGAAGCGATCAATTTTCCGAACGCGCGGTCTCGCAGGTGCGACCCAGGCACCGCAGGTGCGGAAGTCGGGCAGTGAGTCTTTTAAAAACATAACTTCAGCGATTTTTCTTTCAAAACTTTCACAAAAAATAGAAGAACTAGGGCGATTTCTCAAGAGATTTTCTTCTCAATTCACAAGTAAGTGTTCATCAACTGATTTCTTTCAACTCTCTAATGTTTTCATCAACTTTTATCAATAAATCTAGGGTTTTAATGGTAGAAATTGGGATTTGGGTAGAGTTAGAGCTTTTTATTAATTGGGATTTAGACCTCGTTTCGGGGTCGAATTTCGAAACTTATTGCATATTTGGGCTCGTGGTGTGAATGGGTGAACGGGTTTTGGTCCGAACCTTGAGTTTCGACCAAGCTGGCCCGGGGTCGATTTTTTGACTTTTGGGGGAAAATGATGGAAAACCTATAATTTAGCCTTAGGATTGGATTATTTAGCATTTATTGATGTTGTTATATTTATTTGAAATTAGATACAAGTAAATCGAAGGCGAATTCTAATGGAAAAGCCGTGTTTGAGGCTTGAGTTGGCCGTGGAAGTTTGAGGTAAGTGATTGTGTCAAACCTTAGCTTGAGGGATTAGGAGTTGTGTCTATTTTCTACAAGTTACTTGTTGAGTACGACGTATAGGCATGGTGACGAGTATCTATACGTTGTTTCAAGCATGACCGTGAGTCTTAAATTGAAATTGTTGTGTTCTTAAATAATACTACGGATGCTTAAGTTGATGATTCTCTGTACTTGGCAAGGATTATGAATATTCTCGTGGAAATTACTTGATTGATAGTATTGGTGTTAGTTGAGGTAGTTAGATGTTGGAACAAGTTTGGTTATAGCTGTTTCTCCCTTGCCGGGATGTATTTACTTATACTGTCGATTCCCTTGCCGAGGATAGCGTTGTTTCTTTATTGATCCCTAGCCGGGACTCTACTTGTGCATTGGTATTGAACTGTATATGTGGATCGGGGTTGGCACGCCGCAAACAGTAATAAATGATATGGAGCGGGTTGCATGCCGCAACAGTAATATTATATTTGGATCCGGTTGCCACGCCGCAACAATGAGATAAGTGGTTCGGGTTGCAACCGCCAACAACTATTAAATTGGTATCGGGTTGCATGCCGCAACAATGATAAATGATATGGATCGGGTTGTTCACGCCGCAACAACGATACGATGTTTTGGGACGGGTTTCGCGCCGCAACAATTGATAATATAAAGTGTTTATGGATTGGTTATGAATTTCTTACTAATTTTGCGTAAATTCTAAATTGTCCTTATGCCTTTCTCTTAAGTTACTGTTGGTATTGATATTCCCCGCAGTATGTACCCCCTCCTATCTTTACTTGTTTATTTCTATTTTATTTTCCGCTGCATAGTATAACTGCAACAGATTTATTTGGTAGTCTGGTCCTAGCCCGTACTACTTTCGCCGGGGTTAGGCCAGTCACTTACCAGCATATGGGCGTTGGTTGTGCTGATACTACACTCTGCACTATGTGCAGATTCCAGAGCAGCAGCTTTTGGACCATAGCTTTGGGTGGCAATCTTCAGTCCGTCAGAGATCCCGAGGTAGACTTGCAGACGTCCGCAGGCCCGGCGATCTCTTCTATCTTTATATGTATTCTGTTTTTATTACTCTAGAGACAGATTTTACCTTTCTTTCCAGACATTTGTATGTAGTATTCGTAACGGTCCGTTGTAATTATGACACCGGATTTCGGAAGAGATTGTATGTTGGTATTGTCGTACTGGTTTTTGGTTAAGTTATCAGATTACGTCTTCCGCATGTATTTTATATCATCATTAAATATTTTACGTTGATCGCATGTCAATTTAAATTGTTAAAAAGGACCAAGTAAACGAGTTAGTGAATCTATAATAACACGGCTTACCTTGCTTTCTCGAGTAGGCGCATCACGACTCCCGAGGGTGGAAAATCCGGGTCGTGACAATTTGTATTAGAGCTCTAGGTTACATAGGTCACACAATTCACGGACAAGCTAGTAGAGTTTGAGGATCAGTATGGAGACGTCTGTATTTATCCCCAGAGGCTACAGAGGTTAGGAAAATTTCACATTTATTCTTTCGTGTCGTGCGGTTTGGTTTCTCAATGCTAATTGAATTTCTACTCTGTTCTTTCGCAGATGCTGAGGACATGCGCTTCCTCATCCGCTGATCAGCAGCCCGAGCCCCAGCAGCAGCTCCCACGAGGGCAGAGGGCGAGGCCCGAGGCCGTGCTAGAGGCGAGGTAGGGGCAGAGCTCAGTCCAGAGCGAGCGCACCAGCGCGGAGCCTCAGGTTGACTTTGATGATGAGGTTCCGCCCAGACAAGTTTCGGTGGCCCAGCTCAAGTCCTAGAGGGGTTTTATTGCTACCCCAGTACTCCAGGATGCTCTGGTCCGTCTAGTGGGCCTTATGGGAGTGTCACCCGGGCAGGCTTGCTTCCTGTAGCACCAGCCGTCTCTCAGGCTGGAGGAGGAGCCCAGACTCCTGCTACTCACACTCCGGAGCAGATGCTCCCCAGTTTCAGACTCCAGCAGCTCAGCCAGTTGGAGCAGTCCAAGTCAGGTGTGTAGCTCAGACCGGTGATGGAGCGCTATGTCTGCCGATTGTGGAGATTGGATAGGTTACCAAGCTCTTCACTGGCCACTTCAGCGGTGCATTCTTTTGAGGATCCCGGGATTATCTAACAGCTGTCATGAGGTTCTCAGGAACATGGGGATAGGTGGAGACCAATGGGGTCGACTTTGCTACTTTCCGCTTATTGGATCCACCAGACCTTGATCTCCTCTTTTTTTTTAAAAATATGGGACTTGGGCGTATGCCCGGGATCGAATTCCGAGGTCCCAAGCCCGAGAAATGAATTTTTAAAGAAAATTGTTTTCTGGAAAATGTATGAGTTTTTTTGGAAATGAAAAATGTTTGGAAGTTGTTGGTATCGGGCCCGTATTTTGGTTTCGGAGCCCGGTGCATGTCTTGTATGTGGTTTAAGTCGATCCTGTGAAATTTGGTAAGAAACGGCAGTTGTTTGATGTGATTCGGACCCGTAGTTGTAAATATTGATACTTTGAAAGTTTTGAGGTCTTTCCTAGATTGCTATGCTAAATTCGTTGTTAAAGATGTTATTTTGGCGATTTGATCACACGGATAAGTTCATATGATGTTTTTGAGTTAGTGTGCATGTTTGGTTTGGAGCCCCGAGGGCTCGGGTGAGTTTCGGATGGGTTTGAACTTAGGAAAAGTTGCAGGTTTTCAGTTTCTGGTGTTCTGGTATGTTGTTCTTCGCGTTCGCGGAAGGACTCTCGCGAACGCGAATGGTAAGTCAGGCTGAAGGAAACTTCCTTCTACACGAACGCGAGACACAGGACGCGAACGCGAAGCTTTGGGGGTGTTTCCCTTCGCGAACGCGGGCCTGCTATCGCGAATGCGATGGCTTTTAGGCCTGGGCAGGGGGAGAGGGATTTTACCCTACGCGAACGCGTCCACATGAACACGAATGCGAAGGCTCTGGGGGCTGAAGCTCCACGAACGCGAGCCTTGTATCGCGAACGCGATGGTTTATTGGGCCTGACCCATCGCGAACGCGACAGTCCCATCGCGAACGCGATGAAGGTCTGTCCACTAATTTTAAAACAGAAGCAAAAACGGGATTCACCAAAAATTTCATAACTTCTTCTTCCAAACTCCAAATTGGGCGATTTTTGAAAGAGAATTTCATCACAAATCCATAGGTATGTAATCTTAGACTCATTTTCTTCAATTTCCAATAACACCCATTAGATTTCTAGGCTTAAATCATGTTCTTAAGGGTAGAAAATTAGGGATTTGGGTAGAGTTAGGGCTTTTTGTATATTTGGGATTTAGACCTCGTTTTGGGGTCGAATTTTGGAACTAATTATATTTTCGGGCTCATGGGTGAATGGGTGATCGGGTTTTGGTCCGAACCTCGTGTTTTGACCAAGCGGGCCCGGGGTCAATTTTTGACTTTTTGGGAAGGATGATTGGAAAGCTATAATTAAGCATTGGAACTGGATTGTTTAGCGTTTATTGATGTTATTAAGTCGATTATGTCTATATACAATTGATTTGGAGCCAAATTCAAAAGGAAAAGCGGTTGTTTGAGGCTTGAGTTGGCCGTGGAAGTTTGAGGTAAGTGATTGGTCTAACCTTAGCTTGAGGGATTAGGAGTTGTGTCATATTTTCTACATGTTACTTGTTGAGTACGACGTATAGGCATGGTGACGAGTATCTATACGTTGGTGTCAAGCATGACCGTGAGTCTTAAATTGAAATTGTTGTGTTCTTAAATAATACTACGGATGCTTAAGTTGATGATTCTCTGTACTGGGCAAGGATTATGAATATTCTCGTGGAAATTACTTATGATTGAGTATTGGTGTTAGTTGAGGTAGTTAGATGTTGGAACAAGTTTGGTTATAGCTGTTTCTCCCTTGCCGGGATGTATTTACTTATACTGTCGATTCCCTTGCCGGGATAGCGTTGTTTCTTTATTGATCCCTAGCCGGGACTCTACTTGTGCATTGGTATTGAACTGTATATGTGGATCGGGTGGCACGCCGCAACAGTAATAAATGATATGGAGCGGGTTGCATGCCGCAACAGTAATATTATATTTGGATCGGGTTGCACGCCGCAACAATGAGATAAGTGGTTCGGGTTGCACACCGCAACAACTATATAATTGGATCGGGTTGCATGCCGCAACAATGATAAATGATATGGATCGGGTTGCACGCCGCAACAACGATACGATGTTTTGGGATCGGGTTTCGCGCCGCAACAATTGATAATATAAAGTGTTTATGGATTGGTTATGAATTTCTTACTATTTTGCGGTAAATTCTAAATTGTCCTTATGCCTTTCTCTTAAGTTACTGTTGGTATTGATATTCCCCCGCAGTATGTACCCCCCTCCTATCTTTACTTGTTTATTTCTATTTTATTTTCCGCTGCATAGTATATAACTGCACAGATTTATTTGGTAGTCTGGTCCTAGCCTCGTCACTACTTCGCCGGGGTTAGGCCAGTCACTTACCAGCATATGGGGTTGGTTGTGCTGATACTACACTCTGCACTATGTGCAGATTCCAGAGCAGCAGCTTTTGGACCATAGCTTTGGGTGGCAATCTTCAGTCCAGTCAGAGATCCCGAGGTAGACTTGCAGACGTCCGCAGGCCCGGCGATCTCTTCTATCTTTATATGTATTCTGTTTTTATTACTCTAGAGACAGATTTTACCTTTCTTTCCAGACATTTGTATGTAGTATTCGTAGACGGTCCGTGATATTATGACACCGGATTTCGGGAAGAGATGTATGTTGGTATTGTCGTACTGGTTTTTGGTTAAGTTATCAGATTACGTCTTCCGCATGTATTTTATCATCATTAATATTTTACGGTTGATCGCATGTCAATTTAAATTGTTAAAAAGGACCAAGTAAACGAGTTAGTGAATCTATAATACACGGCTTACCTTGCTTTCTCGAGTAGGCGCCATCACGACTCCCGAGGGTGGAAAATCCGGGTCGTGACAAGTTGGTATTAGAGCTCTAGGTTACATAGGTCACACAATTCACGGACAAGCTTAGTAGAGTTTGAGGGATCAGTATGGAGACGTCTGTATTTATCCCCCAGAGGCTACAGAGTTAGGAAAAATTTCACATTTATTCTTTCGTGTCGTGCGGTTTGGTTTCTCAATGCTAATTGAATTTCTACTCTGTTCTTTCGCAGATGCTGAGGACATGCGCTTCCTCATCCGCTGATCAGCAGCCCGAGCCCCCAGCAGCAGCTCCCACGAGGGGCAGAGGGCGAGGCCGAGGCCGTGCTAGAGGCCGAGGTAGGGGCAGAGCTCAGTCCAGAGCAGCAGCACCAGCGGCGGAGCCTCAGGTTGACTTTGATGATGAGGTTCCGGCCCAGACAGTTTCGGTGGGCCCAGCTCAAGTCCTAGAGGGGTTTATTGCTACCCCAGTACTCCAGGATGCTCTGGTCCGTCTAGTGGGCCTTATGGGGAGTGTCACCCGGGCAGGCTTGCTTCCTGTAGCACCAGCCGTCTCTTAGGCTGGAGGAGGAGCCCAGACTCCTGCTACTCACACTCCGGAGCAGATGGCTCCCCAGTTTCAGACTCCAGCAGCTCAGCCAGTTGGAGCAGTCCAGTCAGGTGTGTAGCTCAGACCGGTGATGGAGCGGCTATGTCTGCCGATGCTTTGTGGAGATTGGATAGGTTCACCAAGCTCTTCACTGCCACTTTCAGCGGTGCATCTTTTGAGGATCCCCGGGATTATCTAGACAGCTGTCATGAGGTTCTCAGGAACATGGGGATAGTGGAGACCAATGGGGTCGACTTTGCTACTTTCCGCTTATCTGGATCCACCAAGACTTGGTGGCGAGATTATTGTTTGGCTAGACCAGCCGAATCGCCAGCTTTGATTTGGGAGCAGTTTACTCAGCTATTCTTTGAGAAGTTTCTTTCCGTTACTCAGAGGGAGATCCAGTAGGGTTCCATGACTGTTACCCAGTATGAGATCAGGTTTATCGATTTGGCCCGTCATGCTCTACTTATACTTCCCACAGAGAGAGAGAGAGAGTGAGGAGGTTCATTGAGGGACTTATCCAGCCTATTCGAGTTCAGATGGCCAAGGAGACGGGGAGTGATATTTCCTTCCAGGAGGCGGCCAATGTGGCCAGGAGGGTTGAGATGGTTTTGTCACATGGAGGTGGTCAGGGGTCGGACAAGAGGCCTCGTCATTCAAGCAGATTCAGTGGTACCTCGTCTGGAGGCAGGGATTCGTATGGTAGAGGCCATCCTCCGAGGACCTTTCAGTCAGCACTTCAGGTTTCTCATGGTGCTTCAGGTGGCCGTGGTTCTCATATGCAGTATTCTGATCAGCAGCCCATCAGTGCACCGCTGCTCCAGAGTTTTTGAGGTGGTCATTCAAGTCGTTAGGGCCAGTCTCAGTTTCCTCAACCGCAGCACTTAGGTGGATGCTTTGAGTGTGGTGAGTATGGTCATATCCAGAGGGCTTGTCCGAGATTGGTGGGTACTCAGTCGCAGCAGCAGGGTTCCCGTGCAATGGTTCAGGCACCAGGTGTTCCACCGCCCGCTCCGCTAGCTAGGGGTGGGGGTAGAGGTGCTAGAGGTGGAGGTAGAGGTGTTAGAGGTGGAACTCAGACCGCTAGAGGTGGAGGCCAGCCAGCTGCAGGCCGTCCCAGAGATGTAGTCTAGGGTGGTGGGGCCCAGCACCGATGTTATGCTCTTCCAGCCAGGCCTGAGGCTGAGGCTTCCGATGCAGTTATCATAGGTACTGTTCTGGTTTGTGGCAGATATGCTTCAGTTTTATTTGATCCAGGGTCTACCTACTCCTATGTGTCATCTTATTTTGCACCGTACCTGGTCATGCCTAGTGATTCCTTGAGTGCCCCAGTATATGTGTCTACACCGGTGGGTGATTCTATTGTGGTAGATCGAATCCATCGCTCATGTATAGTTGTGATTGTGGGTCTTGATACTCGTGTAGATTTGTTGCTTCTGGACATGGTTCATTTCGATGTCATATTGGGGATGGACCGGTTATCACCTTACCACGCTATCTTGGACTGTCATGCCAAGACTGTGACCTTAGCCTTGCCGGGTTTACCTCGTTTAGAGTAGAGAGAGACTCCTGCTCATTCTACCCGTAGTGTTTTCTCTTACGTGTAGGCTCGGCGTATGGTAGAAAAGGGGTGTTTGGCCTATTTGGCATATGTTCGTGAATCTAGCGCCGAGGTTCCTTCTATTGATTCTGTGCCCGTTTTTCGTGAGTTCCCTGAGGTATTTCCTTCAGACCTACCCGGTATGCCACCCGACAGGGATATTGACTCTACATTGATTTAGCTCCGGGCACTCAGCCCATTTCTATTTCGCCATATCGTATGGCCCTGCCTGAGTTGAAAGAGTTGAAGGAGCAGTTGCAAGACTTGCTTGAAAAGGGTTTCATTAGGCCCAGTGTTTCGCCTTGGGGTGTGCCGGTGTTGTTTGTTAAGAAGAAGGATGGATTGATGCGAATGTGTATAGATTACCGGCAATTGAACAAGGTTACGATCAAGAACAAGTATCTGTTGCCAAGGATTGAGGATTTGTTTGATCAGCTTCAGGGTGCCAAGGTATTTTCAAAGATTGACTTGAGATCTGGCTACCATCAGTTGAGGATTAGGGCATCCGATGTCCCTAAGACAGCTTTCCGCACTCGGTACGGGCATTATGAGTTCTTGGTAATGTCATTCGGGTTGACAAATGCCCCAGCAACTTTTATGGACTTGATGAACCGAGTGTTCAGGCCTTACTTGGATTCGTTCGTGATAGTCTTCATTGATGATATTTTGATCTATTCCCGCAGCCGGGAGGAGCACGAGCAGCACCTTAGAGTGGTTCTTCAGACTCTGAGGGATAGTCAGTTGTGTGCCAAGTTTTCGAAGTGTGAGTTCTGGTTGAGTTCAATTACATTCCTGGGTCATGTTGTATCAGCAGAGGGTATTCAGGCTGATCCGAAGAAGATTGAGGCGGTCAAGAACTGGCCTAGACCAGCATCAACTATCGAGATCCAGACTTTCTTAGGATTGGCAGGCTACTATCATCGGTTCGTGGAGGGGTTTTCGTCTATTGCAGCCCCTGATGACCAGGTTGACCCGGATGGGTGCCCAGTTCAGATGGCCAGACGAGTGTGAGGCGAGCTTTCAGAAGCTCAAGACAGCTCTGACTACGGCACCGGTGTTGGTTTTGCCCACAGGTTCAGGGCCTTATACAGTTTATTGTAACGCATCTTGTGTTGGACTTGGTGCAGTGTTGATGCAGGATGGCAAGGTCATTGCCTATGCTTCGCGGTAGTTGAAGATTCATGAGAAGAACTATCCGGTTTATGATTTGGAGTTAGCAGCCATTGTTCACGCGTTAAAGATTTGGAGGCATTATCTGTATGGCGTGACATGTGAGGTGTTCACGGATCACAAGAGTCTGCAGTATTTGTTCAAGCAGAAGGAGTTGAATTTGAGGCAGAGAAGGTGGTTGGAGCTATTGAAAGAGTATGATATCACTATCTTATATTATCCGGGGAAGGCCAATGTGGTGGCCGATGCTTTGAGTAGGAAGTCAGCCAGTATGGGCAGTCTTGCTTATATTCCGGTTGGTGAGAGGCCGCTTGCCCTGGATGTTCAGGCTTTGGCCAATCAGTTCGTGAGGTTGGATGTCTCCGAGCCCAGCCGAGTATTAGCTTACACAGTCGCTCGTTCATCTTTATTGGAGCGTATCCGAGATCGGCAGTATGATGATCCCCATTTTGTGTACTTAGAGACACGGTGCAGCACGGAGGTGCCAAGCAGGTTACCTTAGGTGATGATGGAGTTTTGAGATTGTAGGGTCGAGTATGTGTGCCTAATGTGGATGGACTCCGAGAGTTGATTCTAGAGGAGGCCCATAGCTCCTGGTACTCTATTTATCCGGGCGTCGCAAAGATGTATCAGGATTTGCGGCAGCATTACTGGTGGAGGAGAATAAAGAAGGACATCGTTGCATATGTGGCTCGGTGTTTGAATTGTCAGCAGGTTAAGTACGAACATCAAAGGCCTGGTAGGTTGTTCCAGAAGATTGAGATGCCTGAGTGGAAGTGGGAGCGTATCACTATGGACTTTGTTGTTGGACTCCCACGGACTCAGAAGAAGTTCGATGCAGTGTGGGTTATTGTTGATAGGCTGACCAAGTCAGCACATTTCATTCCTGTGGCAGTCTCCTATTCTTCCGAGAGATTAGCTGAGATCTACATCCGAGAGATTATTTGTCTTCATGGTGTGCCCGTGTCTATCATTTTGGATCGAGGTACGCAGTTTACCTCACATTTCTGGAAGGCAGTTCAGCGAGAGTTGGGCATACGGGTTGTGTTTAGCATAGCGTTTCACCCTCAGACGGACGGGCAGTCCGAGCGGACCATTCAGATTTTGGAGGATATGCTCCGAGCTTGTGTCATTGACTTTGGAGGCTCGTGGGATTAGTTCTTGCCTTTAGCAGAGTTTGCCTACAACAACAGCTACTAGTCGAGTATCCAGATGGCTCCTTATGAGGCATTGTATGGTAGGCGGTGTCGGTCGCCGGTTGGATGGTTTAAGCCGGGAGAGGCTCGATTATTGGGTACAGATCTAGTACAGGACGCCTTGGACAAGGTCAGAATTATTCAGGATAGGCTTCGCACAGCTCAGTCCAGGCAGAAGAGTTATGCCGACCGTAAGGTTCGTGATTTGGGTTTCATGGTCGGTGAGTGGGTATTGCTTCGAGGGTCGCCTATGAAGGGCTTGATGAGGTTTGGGAAAAAGGGCAAGCTTAGCCCTAGGTTCATTGGCCCATTTGAGATTCTTGATCGAGTGGGAGAGGTGGCTTACAGACTTGCGTTGCCGCCGAGCTTATCAGTCGTGCATCCAGTATTTCATGTGTCCATGCTTCGGAAGTATCACGGCGATCCATCCCACATGTTAGATTTCAGCATTGTCCAGTTGGAAAAGGACTTGTCTTAGGAGGAGGAGCCGGTAGCCATTCTAGACCGGCAAGTTCGTTAGTTGAGATTGAGAGTTTTCCTTCTGTTCGTGTTCAATGGAGAGGTCAGCCTGCTGAGGCATCGACCTGGGAGTCCGAGTCCGACATGCGGAGCTGTTATCCCCATCTTTTCCCCGACTCAGGTACTTCCTTCTTATGTCCGTTCGAGGACGAACGGTTGTTTTAGAGGTGGAGGATGTGATGACCCAAAAGATCATCACTTGTTTTAAAAATAAATTCTGCGTTCTGAGGCCTTAAAAACCTCTTTCAGCATCACCTTGATTTGCGTGCGCAGTCCGGGCACATAGCCGAAAAACCATTTTGTGAAAATCTGTGAAAAATGTTGAAATTTCGACTCAAAATGCATTTAAGTTGACTTCGGTCAACATTTTGGGTAAACGGACCCGGACCTATGAATTGACGGTCCCGGAGGGTCCGTGGAAAACTATGGGACTTGGGCGTATGCCCGGAATCGAATTCCGAGGTCCCAAGCCCGAGAAATGAATTTTTTAAAGAAAATTGTTTTCTGGAAATTTTTATGAGTTTTCGAAATGAAATGCATTTAGAATTTGATGGTATCGGGCCCGTATTCTGGTTCCGGAGCCAGGTACCGGTCTTAAATGTGAAATAAGATGAGTCTGTGAAATTTGGTAAGAAACGGAAGTCGTTTGAGGTGATTCGAACCCGTAGTTGTGAAAATTCCTACTTTGAAAGTTTTGAGAATTTTTCTTAGATTTCTATGCTAAATTCGTTTTAAGAGGTTATTTTGGCGATTTGATCGCATGGATAAGTTCATATGATGTTTTTGAGTTAGTACGCATGTTTGGTTTGGAGCCCCGAGGGCTCGGGTGAGTTTTGGGTAGGTTCCGGGTTGTTTAAACTTAGGAAAACACTGCTGTTGCATCAGTTCTGGTGTAACCGCACCTGCGAGTCGAGCACCGCAGGTGCGAGCTCGCAGGTGCGCACAGTGGGTCGCAGGTGCGGTCCAGTCTCGCAGATGCGGACAATCTTCCGCAGATGCGGTTCCGCAGGAGCGGGTCCTTTTCTCGTAGATGCGGCCCCAGCGGGGCCTAGTCATTTCCGCAGAAGTGATCAGTTTTCCGCACGTGCGGTCTCGCAGGTGCGACCCAGGCATCGCAGGTGTGGATGTCGGGCAGTGAGTCATTTAAAACATAACTTCAGTGATTTTTCTTTCTAACTTTCACAAAAAATAGAAGAACTAGGGCGATTTTCTCAAGAGATTTTCTTCTCAAATCACAAGTAAGTGTTCATTAACTGATTTCTTTCAACTCTCTAATGTTTTTCATCAACTTTTATCAATAATCCTAGGGTTTTAATGGTAGAAAATTGGGGATTTAGGTAGAGTTAGGGCTTTTTGATTAATTGGGATTTAGACCTCGTTTCGGGGTAGAATTTCAAAACTTATTGCATATTTGGGCTCGTGGGTGAATGGGTAAACGGGTTTTGGTCCGAACCTTGAGTTTCGACCAAGCAGGCCTGGGGTCGATTTTTGACTTTTTGGGGAAAATGATGGAAAACCTATAATTTAGCCTTGGGATTGGATTATTTAGCATTTATTGATGTTGTTATGTTAATTTGAATTAGATACAAGTAATTCAGAGGCGAATTCTAAAGAAAAAGCGGTGTTTGAGGCTTGATTTAGCCGTGGAAGTTTGAGGTAAGTGTTTGGTCTAACCTTAGCTTGAGGGATTAGGAGTTGTGTCTTATTTGCTACATGTTACTTGTTGAGTACGACGTATAGGCATGGTGACGAGTATCTATACGTTGGTGTCAAGCATGACCGTGAGTCTTAAATTGAAATTGTTGTATTCTTAAATAATACTACGGATGCTTAAGTTGATGATTCTCTGTACTGGGCAAGGATTATGAATATTCTCGTGGAAATTACATATTATTGAGTATTGGTGTTAGTTGAGGTAGTTAGATGTTGGAACAAGTTTGGTTATAGCTGTTTCTCCCTTGCCGGGATGTATTTACTTATACTGTCGATTCCCTTGCCGGGATAGCATTGTTTCTTTATTGATCCCTTGCCGGGACTCTACTTGTGCATTGGTATTGAGCTGTATATGTGGATCGGGTTGCACGCCGCAACAGTAATAAATGATATGGAACGGGTTGCACGCCGCAGCAGTAATAAATGATATGGATCGGGTTGCACGCCGCAACAGTAATATTATATTTGGATCGGGTTGCACGCCGCAACAATGAGATAAGTGGGTCGGGTTGCACGCCGCAACAACTATATAATTGGATCGGGTTGCACGCCGCAACAGTGATAAGTGATATGGATCGGGTTGCACGTCGTAACAACAACATTATGTTTTGGGATCGGGTTGCGCGCCGCAACAATTGATAATATAAAGTGTTTATTGATTGGATACGAATTTCTTACTGTTTTGCAGTAAATTCTAAATTGTCCTTATGCCTTTCTCTTAAGTTACTGTTGGTATTGATATTCCCCCGCAGCATGTACCCCTCTCCCATCTTTACTTCTTTATTTCTATTTTATTTTCCGCTGCATAGTATATAACAGCACAGGTTTATTTGGTAGTCTGGTCCTAGCCTCATCACTACTTCGCTGGGGTTAGGCCAGGCACTTACCAGCACATGGGGTCGGTTGTGCTGATTTTGGACCATAGCTTTGGGTGGCAGCCTTCAGTCCAGTCAAAGATCCCGAGGTAGTCCTGCAGACGTCCGCAGGCCCGGCGATCTCTTCTATCTTCATATGTATTCTGTTTTTATTACTCCAGAGACAAATTTTACCTTTCTTTCCAGACATTTGTATGTAGTATTCGTAGACGGTCCGTGATATTGTGACACCGGATTCCGGGTAGAGATGTATGTTGGTATTGTCGTACTGGTTTTTGGTTAAGTTATCAGATTACGTCTTCCGCATGTATTTTATCATCGTTAATATTTCACCGTTGATCGCATGTCAATTTAAATTGTTAAAAAGGACCAAGTAAACAAGTTAGTGAATCTATAATACGCGGCTTGCCTAGCTTTCTCGAGTAGGCGCCATCACGACTCCCGAGGGTGGGAAATCCCAATCGTGAAAAAATTATATTGTGCACGGATAAAACAAATAAATAGCAGTATATAGCAAGAGCTAACAGGTTCTCTTCTAAGTAATGTCACCACTAGCAACTTTCATTTCAGGAAAAATAATAATCTCAATCATGGAAAATACTGGGTAAAACAGGCGTAAATAGTGCCGAGGTCATACGGCCCGATCCAACATGAGGAAAATTGTGCACTACCGAGGGTCGAGCGGCACGAACCATAGATACATCTATTACCCCGCTCGCGAATCAACCATGCGACGCGGTCATATGTAATTAAACACATCAACAGGCAGACAATAACATATAATTGGGGAGCAATTACTCATTGAATTATCATCTTCTCTTTAAAGAAAAACCAAGAATGGTCATGTTCCTCTAAATTAATCTCATTTATCATAATCACCACGATTAAACAATCCAAATTAAACATAGAGTTGCAAGAATACCACATAAAGCATGCTTCTGGGTCCTAAACTACCCGGACTTAGCACAATAGTAGCTACGCACGGACTCTCGTCACCTAGTGCGTACGTAGCCCCCACATTTAATAGAAAATTATTAGATTACATCACCTATGGGGACAATTCCCTCTTACAAGGTTAGATAGGAGACTCACCTCGCTCCAAAGTGCACTTCCAATACCAAGAACGAGCTCGAACTCTCAATTTGGAGCCGAAGAATTCAAAACTAGATAAACGAGGTAGGAACTAGTCAATACAAGCTTACAAGATCATATTCTAACTATTTAAGCCATTCCCCACCCTTAAACACAAGTTTCCTAAAACCGACCCCGGGCCCACGTGCCCGGATTCCGAAATTTTTCAAGGGAAGTTGTTCTTCATAACCCAAGGATCAATAATATATGATTTTTAATTCATTTCATAACAAATTTCGTGGTCAAATCCAACTTTTGTCAAAACCCTAGGTATTTGTTCTAACCCCATGATTTCACCTTAATACTAGTGTTTAATCTACCTAAGATACAAGTATTAAACCAAGAATAGGTAGAATAAACTTGCCTCGAACCTTCAGAACGCCCGAAACAACCCTAAATCTAAGAATCACACCCTAAAACCAATTGAATCGAACTTATGAACTTCAAGTTCTTAATTCTCCTCTAACGAGCCGAAACGCACTTAAACTACTCGGATTGACACCAACTTTTGCGGGCAAGTCTTAAATACTATATTGGACCTGTACTGGGCTCCGAAGTCAATCCACGAGCCCGATACCAACGTGATCAAACATTATTTAGCTTTTTTAAATCCTTCGAATTTCAGTTTAACAATTTCTAATAAAAATTCATTCCTCGGCCTAGGGACCTCGGAATTCGATTCCGAGCATACGCCCAAGTCCCATATTTTTCTACAGACCCTCCGGGATCGTCAAGACACGAATCTGGGCCCATTTGCTAAAAATGTTGACCAAAGTCAAACTTAGCCTTTTAAAGAAATTCTTNTGTTCCTCTAAATTAATCTCATTTATCATAATCACCACGATTAAACAATCCAAATTAAACATAGAGTTGCAAGAATACCACATAAAGCATGCTTCTGGGTCCTAAACTACCCGGACTTAGCACAATAGTAGCTACGCACGGACTCTCGTCACCTAGTGCGTACGTAGCCCCCACATTTAATAGAAAATTATTAGATTACATCACCTATGGGGACAATTCCCTCTTACAAGGTTAGATAGGAGACTCACCTCGCTCCAAAGTGCACTTCCAATACCAAGAACGAGCTCGAACTCTCAATTTGGAGCCGAAGAATTCAAAACTAGATAAACGAGGTAGGAACTAGTCAATACAAGCTTACAAGATCATATTCTAACTATTTAAGCCATTCCCCACCCTTAAACACAAGTTTCCTAAAACCGACCCCGGGCCCACGTGCCCGGATTCCGAAATTTTTCAAGGGAAGTTGTTCTTCATAACCCAAGGATCAATAATATATGATTTTTAATTCATTTCATAACAAATTTCGTGGTCAAATTCAACTTTTGTCAAAACCCTAGGTTTTTGCTCTAACCCCATGATTTCACCTTAATACTAGTGTTTAATCCACCTAAGACATAAGTATTAAACTAGAAATAGGTAGAACAAAGTTACCTCAAGATGCTAGGTGAAGGTCTTCTCTCAAAAGCTCTAAAATCGCCCAATGGAGGAGTGAAAAATGGCAAAATGAACTTAAAACCCGTAATAAATGAAGCTCACAGCTTCAGCGATTTCCGCATCTGCGGTCAGGGGACCGCATCTGCGGTCTCGCACCTGCGAGGATGAGACCGCATCTGCGGACGTTGGCCAAATGGGCTGGGACCGCTTCTGCGGTCTTGGAGCCGCTTCTGCGGCTTGGAAGCCGCTTCTGCGGTTTTGGTCTTGGCCAGCCTTGGCCGCATCTGCGAGGGAAGGACCGCTTCTGCGGTCCCGCACCTGCGGCCGACCAATCGCCGGTGCAGTTATGACAGAAGCAGCAACTTCAGCACTTTCCACACTTTCCACCTTCACTCGAGCTTCATCCGTTTGACGCTCGGGGCTCCCGGGCCCCGTCCGAACATACCGACAAGTCCGAAATCATGAAACGGACATGCTCGAACCTCCGGAACGCCCGAAACAACGCTAAATCTAAGAATCACCCCCTATAACCAATTGAATCAAACTTATGAACTTCAAGTTCTTAATTCTCCTCTAACGAGCCGAAACGCACTTAAACTACTCAGATTGACACCAACTTTTGCGGGCAGGTCTTAAATATATATTGAACCTGTACTGGGCTCCGGAACCAGTCTATGAGCCCGATAACAACATGATCAATCATTATTTAGTTTCTATAAATTCTTGTAATTTTAATTTAACAATTTCTAATAAAAACTCATTAATCGGCCTAGGGACCTCGGAATTCGATTCCGAGCATACGTCCAGGTCCCATATTTTCCTACGGACCCTCCGGGACCGTGAAAGCACGAATCTGGGCCCGTTTGCTAAAAATGTTGACCAAGGTCAAACTTAGCCTTTTTATGAAATTCTTAAGGAATCAAATGAGCATATATCAACCCAAATTCTTCCAAATCCCGAACCAACGATCCCCGCAGGTCGTAAATTAGTTAAAGCAAGCATGGAAAGTTTTATTTGGGGGTACGAGGTTCTAAAAAGCAAAATGACCGGTCGGGTCGTTATATCCTCCACCTCTTAAATAAATGTTCATCCTCGAACAGACATAGAAATGTACCTGAGGTGCTGAATAAATGAGGGTATTTGCTCCGCATGTCCTCCTCGGACTCCCAGGTCGCCTCCTCGACTGGTTGGCCCCTCTACCGGACCTTTACCACTGAAATCCTCTTGGATCTTAACTGGCGATCCTGTCTGTCAATAATGGACCTCCTCGTAACTCAGGCTCTCATCCAACTGAATAGTACTGAAGTCTAACACATAGGACAAGTCGGCGTGATACTTCCGGAGCATGGACACGTGGAAAACTTGATGAACTCCTGATAAACTGGGGGGGGGGGGGTAAAGCAAGCTCGTAAGCAACCTCCCCAACTCACCTCAACACCTCAAATGGGCCAATAAACCTTGGGCTCAGCTTGCCCTTCTTCCCGAACCTCATGACACCTTTCATTGGCGAGACTTTCAAGAGGACTTTCTCGCCAACCATGAATGATACATCACGCGCCTTCTGATCCGCATAGCTCTTCTGTCTGGACTGTGCTGTGCGAAGTCTTTCCTGAATTAGCTTCACCTTCTCCAAGGCATCTTTCACCAGATCCGTACCATACAATTTAGCCTCCTCAGGCTCAAACCACCTGATCGGAGAACGACATCGCCGACCGTATAAAGCCTCATATGGGGCCATCTCAATGCTGGACTGATAAGTGTTGTTGTAAGCAAACTCCGCCAAAGGCAAGAACTAATCCCACTGAACCCCAAAGTCAATCACACATGCTCTAAGCATGTCCTCCAAGATCTGAACTGTCCGCTCCGGCTGCCCGTCGGTCTGTGGATGAAATGCTGTGCTAAGCTCTACGCGGGTCCCCAACTCATCCTGAACAGCTCTCCAGAAGTGAGAAGTGAACCGAGGGCCTCTATCTGATATGATGGAAACAGGCACACCGTGCAACCGAACTATCTCCCGAATATAAATCTGAGCCAACCTCTCTGAAGAGTAAGTAGTCACAATCGGAATAAAGTGTGCCGACTTGGTCAACCTGTCAACAATGACCCACACTACATCAAACTTCCGCAAGGTCCGGGGCAATCCCACTACAAATCCATAGTGATGCGCTCCCATTTCCACTCAGGAATGGGAATTCGCTAAAGTAGGCCACCTGGCCTCTGGTGCTCATACTTGACCTGTTGACAATTCAAACACTTAGCCACGTATTCCACTATGTCCTTCTTCATCCGTCGCCACCAATAATGCTGTCTCAGGTCACGATACATCTTCGTAGCATTTGGGTGAATAGAATACCGCGAACTATGTGCCTTCGCTAGAATCCTCTCCCTCAAACCATCAACATTAGGAACACATAGGCGACCTGGAGTCGCAGGACACCATCCTCGCCAATCGAAACCTCCTTGGCACTACCCTGTAGCACCGACTCTCTAAGAACTGCCAAATGCGGATTGTCGAACTGCCGGACCTTGATCTCCTCCGACAATGAAGACTGGGAAACCACACACGCAAGAACTCGGCTGGGCTCTAAAATATCCAACCTCACAAGTCTGTTAGCCAAGGACTGAACGTCCCAAGCTAGTGGCCTCTCCTCTGCTGGGATGAATGCCAAGCTACCCATACTCTCTGCCTTTCTGCTTAAGGCATCTGCGACCACATTTGCCTTGCCCGGGTGATAAGAATGGTGATGTCATAATCCTTTAGTAACTCAAGCCACCTACGCTGCCTCAAATTGAGATCCCTCTGCTTGAACAGATGCTGTAAGCTGCGATGATCAGTATAAACCTCACATGACGCCCCATACAGGTAATGCCTCCATATCTTAAGAGCATGAACAATCGCCGCCAACTCCAGATCGTGCATAGGATAATTCTTCTCATGAATCTTCAGCTGACGGGATGCATATGCAATAACTCGCCCCTTCTGCATAAATACACAACTCAGGCCAACGCGTGAAGCGTCGCAATATACAGTATACATCCCTGAACCGGAAGGTAACACAAGAACCAATGCTGTAGTCAAGGCTGTCTTGAGCTTCTGGAAGCTCGCCTCACAATCATCGGACCAATGGAAAGGAGCACCCTTCTGGGTCAATCTAGTCAGAGGTGATGCAATAGATGAAAAGCCCTGCACGAATCGTCTGTACTAACCTGCTAACCCCAGGAAACTCCTGATCTCGGTCACGGATGTAGGACGTGGCCAACCCTGAACTGCCTCAATCTTCTCGGGATCTACCTTAATACCCTCTCCTGACACAATATGTCCCAAGAATGCCACTGACTCTAGCCAAAACTCACACTTGGAGAACTTAGCATATAGCTTCTGCTCTCGCAAGGTCTGAAGCACTACTCTCAAATGTTGCTCGTGCTCCCCCAGGCTACGGGAGTATATCAAGATGTCGTCAATGAAGACGATGACAAAAGAATCAATATAAGGTCTGAACACTTTGTTCATCAAGTCCATAAATGCTGATGTGGCATTAGTCAAGCCAAAGGACATCACTAGAAACTTATAATGGCCATATCTAGTCCGAATGCAGTCTTTGGGACATCCGAGTCCCGAATCTTCAACTGATGGTACCCTGACCTCAAGCCGATCTTAGAGAACACCCTGGCACCCTGCAACTGGTCAAATAAATCATCGATGCGAGGCAGTGGATACTTGTTCTTGATGGTGACTTTGCTCAGCTGGCGGTAATCAATGCACATTCGCATAGTCCCATCCTTCTTCTTCACGAATAACATTGGTGCACCCCAAGGCGATATACTGGGTCTAACACACCCCTTTGCAAACAACTCCTCAAGCAGCTCCTTCAACTCCTTCGGAGCCATGCGGTACGGTGGGATAGATATAGGCTGGGTGCCTGGAGCCAAATCAATACAGAAATCAATATCACGATCCGATGGCATGCCAGGAAGATCAGAAGGAAACACATCGGCAAACTCCCGAACTACTGGAACTGAATCAATCATCGGAGACTCTGCGATGGTGTCCTGAACATAAGCCAAGTACGCCAAACACCCCTTCTCGACCATTTGCCGATCCTTCAAGAAAGAGATAACCCGGCTAGGTGTATCAACTGTGGAACCCTTCCACTCCAATCCTGGCAACCCTGGCATCGCTAAAGTAACAGTCTTGGCATGGCAATCTAGGACGACGTGATGTGGAGATAACCAATCCATGCCCAGGATGATCTCAAAGTCGATCATATCAAGAAACAGGAGATCTGCTCTAGTCTCAAAACCACAGAATGTGACCACACAGGACCGGTAGATCCGGTCTACAACCGCAGAATCGCCCATCAGAGTGGACACATGAACAGGAGTGCCCAAAGGTGCAGGAGGAATAACCAGGAAACGAGCAAACAGGGATGATACATATGAATAGGTGGATCCTAGATCAAAAAATACCGAAGCATCTCTGCCGCAGACGGAAATAATACCTGTGATGACGACATCTGAGGCCAATGCATCTGGCCTGGCTGGAAGAGCATAGAATCTGGCTGGAGCGCCGACTGGCTTGCCTCCGCCTGACTAAGCAGTAGCTGGCTGACCTCTCCCTGCCTGGCCTCCACCTCTAGGACGACCCCTACCGGTCTTCCCTCCACCTCTAGGTGGCGGGACAGCCGGTGCTGAAATCATAGGCTGCTGACCCTGCTGTACTGCCTTGCCCCTAAGTCTGGGGCAGGTCCTCTTCATATGACCCAGATCTCCACACTTGTAGCAGCCCCTCGGCGCCATAGCCTCCTGCCTTGAAGTCTGAGTCTGCTGACCCAAATATCAAGCAGATGGACCCTGAATGGTTGGTGGGCGATAAGAACTCCCAGGCATGGCACTGAAGTGAGCACTGGGAGAACCCTGATGACCAGAATACCCACCGGAGGAACTCTGACTAGCTGGTGGACGGTAAGAACTCTCCGGCATCGCACTGAAATAAGGTCTCACTGGAGCACCTCAGGGAGGTGGTGGTGGTGGTGCTGAATACGGGGGCTTGCTAGACTGACCCCTCCCCGTGTGCCCCCTACCCCTGGCTGGGGCGCCTCTGAACTCTCCAGAAAACCGGGCCCTCTTGTCCTGCTGAAACTGCTCTCTACTCCTCTGGCGATAACCCTCAATCCTGTGAGCAATCTCCACCACTAGCTGATACTCAGTACCCATCTCTACCTCTCGGGCCATGCTAGCTCGAATACTGGGGTGCAAACCTACAACAAATCTCCGCACTCTCTCTGCATCCGTGGGAAGTATCATGAGTGCATGGCGACACAACTCATAAAATCTTGCCTCATAGTCAGTCACGGACATCTGACCCTGCTCAAGATGCTCAAGCTGATACCGCAGCTCTTCCCTCTCAGAGGGTGGAATATACCTATCCAAGAATATCTATGTGAACTGACCCCAAGTGAGGGGAGGAGAACCTGCTGGCCTGCCAAGATTATAGGACTACCACCATCTGCAGGCCCTGCCCTCCAGCTGAAAAGTAGTGAAGTCGACTCCATGCGACTCCAATATCCTCATGTTGTGCAGTCTGTCCCTGCACCTATCAATAAAATCCTGAGCATCCTCATAACGCTCGCCCCCAAAGATAGGAGGGTGAAGTCTAGTCCATCTATCCAATAACTTCTGCAGGTCACCATCCGCAGCTGGCCTGGGCTCGGGCACTACAGCAGCGACTGGTTGAGCCCCATCTGTGGGTAGAGCGCCCGGAGTCTGATACACTGCAGCTGCGTGCCCAGGAGCCTGAGCAGTAGGGATCTGTGCCCCCCTCCTACCTGTGATGTAGCTGGATCTGCTGGAAATAAACCAGCCTGAGTCATAGTGTCCATGAACTGCAGCATACGGCCCATAACCTCCTGGAAGCCCGGTGCGGGCACCTCGCCCTGCTCCTCAATGATAGGGTCTCCCGCAGGATCTGCTGGTGGTGCTACTGGGACAGCTCTAGGACGCCCTCGTCCCCTACCTCGGGCCGGTGCCCTCCCCCGGCCTCTGCCTCGGCCTCTAGAAGCGGCGGAAACAGCTCCTCCCGGGTCCGGAACATCAGCCGTGCGTGTCCTCACCATCTGTGAGAGAATAGAAGAGAGAAACTTAGTATGCTGACCACTGCACGATGGGAAATGAATAAAGAGTAGTTTCCTAACACCCTATAGCCTCTCAAAGATAAATACAGATGTCTCTGTACCGATCCGCAAGACTCTATTAGGTTTGCCCATGACTTGTGAGACCTACGTGAACCTAGTGCTATGATACCATGTTGTCACGACCCATTTCCACAATAGGTCATGATGGCGCCCAACACCATTGCCGGGCAAGCGAATGCGGAAATAAAATTAAGTTCTCATTTTACCTTTGCCAACTAATTTAAGTAATTTCTTATATTAAGGTTTAAACAAGTAATAACTAGTAAAATGCCAAAATATTTATACAAATCCCAAAAGAATAGTCTACTAATGTGTGTGCCAAGACATGGTGTCACAAGTTATGAGCAACTAGTAGAATATACAAAAGAACAATCCTATCCTATTGTCCGAAACAGAGTATACAACAAAAAAAATAAGTAAAGAGAAACTCCATCAAGCTGCTGAACGGCATAGGAAGGGAGCAGCTTACCGTGGAAGTCTCCGAATAGGCTCAAAGATATGCACCAGACTGATAGCCAGATGTACCTGCCTCAGATCCTGTACAATTAAGTACAAAAGCGTAGTATGAGTACATAAACAATATGTACCCAGTAAGTATCCTGTCTAATCTCGAAGAAGTAGAGACGAGAGGTCGACTTGACACTTACTAGGGTCAAATAATATGAGATATGAATTATACTATGCATGGATATAACAAATAAATAGCAGTATATAGCAAGAGCTAACAGGTTCTTTTCTAAGTAATGTCACCACTAGCAACTTTCATTTCAGGACAAATAATAATCTCAATCATGGAAAATACTGGGTAAAACAGGCGCAAATAGTGCCGAGGTCGTACGACCCGATCCAACATGGTAAATTGTGCACTGCCGAGGGTCGAGCGGCAAAAACCATAGATGCATCTATTACCCCGCTCGCGAATCAACCATGCGACGCGGTCATATGTAATTAAACACATCAACAGGCAGACAATAACATATAATTGGGGAGCAATTACTCATTGAATTATCATCTTCTCTTTAAAGAAAAACCAAGAATGGTCATGTTCCTCTTAATTAATCTCAATTATCATAATCACCAAGATTAAACAATCCAAATTAAACATAGAGTTGCAAGAATACCGCATAAAGCATGCTTCTGGGTCCTAAACTACCCGGACTTAGCACAATAGTAGCTACGCACGGACTCTCGTCACCTAGTGCGTACGTAGCCCCCACATTTAATAGCAAATTATTAGATTACATCACCTATGGGGACAATTCCCTCTTACAAGGTTAGATAGGAGACTCACCTCGCTCCAAAGTGCACTTCCAATACCAAGAACGAGACCTCGAAACTCTACAAATTTGGAAGCCGAAGAATTCAAAACTAGATAAACGAGGTAGGAACTAGTCAATACAAGCTTACAAGATCATATTCTAACTATTTAAGCCATTCCCCACCCTTAAACACAAGTTTCCTAAAACCGACCCCGGGCCCACGTGCCCAGACTCCGAAACTTTTCAAGGGAAGTTGTTCTTCATAACCCAAGGATCAATAATATATGATTTCTAATTCATTTCATAACAAATTTCGTAGTCAAATTCAACTGTTGTCAAAACCCTAGGTTTTTGCTCTAACTCCATGATTTCACCTTAATACTAGTGTTTAATCTACCTAAGACATAAGTATTAAACTAGAAATAGGTAGAACAAACTTACCTCAAGATGCTAGGTGAAGGTCTTCTCTCAAAAGCTCTAAAATCGCCCAATGGAGGAGTGAAAAATGGCAAAATGAACTTAGAACCCGTAATAAATGAAGCTCACTGCTTCAGCGATTTCCGCATCTGCGGTCAGGGGACAGCATCTGCGGTCCCGCACCTGCGAGGATGAGGCCGCATCTGCGGACATTGGCCAAATGGGTTGGGACCGCTTCTGCGGTCTTGGAGCCGCTTCTACGGGGAAGCTTCTGCGGTTTTGGGCTTGGCCAGCCTTGGCCGCATCTGCGAGGGAAGGACCGCTTCTACGGTCCCGCACCTGCGGCCGATCAACCGCAGGTGAGGTTATGACAGAAGCAGTAGCTTCTAGGGGTGTTCGTCGGTCGGTATGGTACGATATTTAAACATTTCGGTTCGGTATTTTCGGGATTCGGTTTCTTAAAATCCTATGCCAATACCGTACCTAATTAAATTCGGTATGGTTCGGTTTTTCTCCTTTCGGTTTCGGTTTATTCGGTTTGGTAATTTCTGTGTATTCGGTTTGAATGCATAAAGCCATACACTCTAATATTCTTAATTAAAGTACTCAAAAATACAAAACTAAAAATGTTTGTTGACAAATATTTTGTCCAAAACTAGTAAATATCGACCCAAATAGAGAAAATTGTACATAAAAGAATATTTGATCATTAGAAATGTCTTGTTACTTGTTTAGAGTTAATTGATGAATTTTGAGAGTAAAGAAAAGTAAAATTTTAGATTTTTTATATTTATGTTATAATTGATTATATGTGATTTGTGTAATATAATATATACTTCGGTACGGTATCGGTATTTCGGTATTTTATCTTAAAATACCAAATACCATACCAAATACCAATTTTTTTAATAAACTTGAACCAAATACCGTACCAAATACCAAAATACCGTATACCCTAGTAGCTTCAGCACTTCCCACACTTTCCAACTTCACTCGAGGCTCGTCCATTTGACGCTCGGGGCTTCCAGGCCCCGTCCGAACATACCGACAAGTCCGAAATCATGGAACGGACCTTCTCGAACCTCCGGAACGCCCGAAACAACGCTAAATCTAAGAATCACCCCTTAAAACCAATTGAATAAAATTATGAATTAACGAGCCGAAACGCACTTAAACTACTCGGATTGACACCAACTTTTGCGGGCAGCTCTTAAATACTATATTGAACCTGTACTGGGCTCTGGAACCAATCCACGAGCCCGATACCAACGTGATCAATCATTATTTAGTTTCTTTAAATCCATAAAATTTCAGTTTAATAATTTTTAGTAAAAATTCATTACTCGGCCTAGGGACCTCGAAATTCGATTCCGAGCATACGCCCAGGTCCCATATTTTCCTACGGACCCTCCGGGACCGTCAAAGCATGAATCCGGACCCATTTGCTAAAAATGTTGACCAAGGTCAAACTTAGCCTTTTTAAGAAATTTTTAAGGAATCAAATGAGCATATATCAACCCAAAATCTTCCAAATCCCGAACCAACCATCCCCGCAGGTCGTAAATTAGATAAAGCAAGCATGAAAAGTTTTATTTGGGGGAACGGGGTTCTAAAAAGCAAAACGACCGGTCGGGTCGTTACATATTCCTTATTAAATTATTCCTTATCTATACTATATTTATTACTAGGATTGTTTTGCCAAAGTTGTACGGCCAACTACATATGATACAACAAAGGTTTAAAACAAGAAAAAGAATCTACAAGTAAGGCAAAGAAAGAAACTGGCACTACAATTGATTAAAAGATACCATTTAAGACATACTTAATAGTAATAAATTAATTGAAGATGAAATGAACTTTTTCATGCTTTATACGTAACAGAAGCAAACAAATAGCATTCAGATGCGTTTCGTAGCTAAGGGCACTTCACACTATTTAACAAGCTAACAAGAGCATGGAAGAACAAAATAAACCGAGAAACGGACCTGTAATGCAGCAAAGACGTTTATCTTNATCTTCCAAATCCCGAACCAACCATACCCCGCAGGTCGTAAATTAGATAAAGCAAGCATGAAAAGTTTTATTTGGGGGAACGGGGTTCTAAAAAGCAAAACGACCGGTCGGGTCGTTACATATTCCTTATTAAATTATTCCTTATCTATACTATATTAAAAGCACGAAGGCCCTTAGTGAAATGTCGGTCGCATTTCTGCCCCTTAAAAATAAATTTTATATTATACAAAATCGTTATTTTAAGTTTTTTCCCTAATATTTAGGAGCTTTAAATAAACTAAATTAACACATTAAACTATTCCTTGTTAGAAGTATGTACACAAAGTCCTAATATTAAATATCTTGCGTAAATTTTTCCTTAATTAATGATGTAAAATAATAAATCTATTACTAACAAAAAAGCAACGTTGGAAAAGTTTAAATGAATTTTTTTTTTGACACTTAAAGGCTCATTTTTTTAACCACTAAGGACTCCTTTTACGTTAGTAGTTTTTGGTCTTTGTTAAAGAAAAATAGCAATTAAATTTAGCAACATAACTAACTCAAAAGCAAGAAACTAATATTGCAGAGAATGCAATCTCAACTGTTCGAGGTATGTATTAATCGTGCAGGTTTGTTTTTCAATAATTAAAAAATACTATTATTTCAATCATCTTATCCATATAATATGAATAGATAAAGATGAGAATGAAGCTAGGCAGAAAAACATAGAGCAAACAGGATTACCAATGGATACTCCAAAAGAAAAAAAGGTAGGTGAAAAAAAAAATCACTAAATAAAAAATAAACATTGAAATTTTTCCCCAGAAAAGCTCTTAAAATTTTAAAGGCTATCTATTTTATTGAAACTAAAAAGGAAGCATAATCAATATTTTTTAATTTCAAGAGTTTAAAATTTTATTTGATAACTCAAATATCATGTTTAATATAATATTTATTTATCAAGATAGGATACACACGCAATGCGCGAATGTAGATTTCAAATATTATGTGAAAAATAAAAAGAGAAAATATTATTCGAGTAGGGAAGGAGTTAAAAATTATGATCGGAAGAGCGTTNTTTATATTGTTGTAAAAGTCCTAAACCACAATACTAAAAAAATAAAACTATTTTTTAATATTGAGAACAAGTAATTAAGTCTTTGAATTAATTACTCCCTCAGTTTTAGTTTATATAAGACCTTTTAGTTTTTCGAGATTCAAACTATATAATTCTGACAAAAAAATTTAAATATTTTTTTAGTCATATTTGACATGAAAAGATTGCAGCTTCATAGTTTTCTCGTATATTTTTTAAATATCTAAGTTTTAACTTTAAAATGACGAATTAATCTAATTCAATTTAACTTTAAGGATTAGTCAAATAACCTCTTGAAAAACGAAAGATTCACATAAACTAGAAAGGAGGAGTAATTAGGCAAATGCTTAATTTATTTCCTTTTTAAAATCATCGTATAAATAAAGTTATTTTTAAATAGATAAACTCTTAAGGTATGTAAATTTTTTTTTCACAAGAAGAGCCTTGAATATTAGAAAAACAAAAAATAAAGCAAAATTGATTATGTTATAAATTAATTTGTTATTTATTTTTCGTATTAGGTAACAAAATAACAAGGATATTCATAAGATATTCACATATATCATAAGAAATTACAATAACGCATATGTAAGACAAAATTTCTTCATTTATTGAACTAGCTAATATGATAAATATGTATATTTTTTAGGAGTTTAGATATTTTCGTTAATTTTTATTCAATAACTAAAAAAAATTATATAATATAGTTACCTATTTTTTAAAAAAAATTACATACTCATGATATAGGTACACGTGCAAAGCGCGTACCCTAAGACTAATCTAATTAATAAAGAGAGGCAAGATGAGAGAAAAAAGCAAGGTAACGACGCCACCACACCAAATCCGTCGTTCCATAAAGTAGCAATTTTTGTCGTTATGTAACAACGGATTTAACGATACAATACAATAAAATTTAAGCAACAATCAAAACAAAAATTGTATTAAAAGTAACAATACGATACAGTACAATATGTTATATTTCAGAATTCACATTTTTTATTTTATAACACCATAGGCACGGCGGATCTATATTGTGAGTTATGGGTGCTCAAGCCAGTGGCGAAGCCAAAAATATTTTCAAAGGTGTTCAAACTTGAAAGAAGTTAAAAAAAAATCCCGACAAAGGTTGTTTATTATATGTTTTATACATCTTGTAACGACCCGACTGGTCGTTTTGCTTTTTAGAACCCCGTTCACTTAAATAAAACCTTTCGCGCTTGCTTTAACTAACTTACGACCTGCGGGGATGGTTGGTTCGGGATTTGGAAGAGTTTGGGTTGAAATATGCTCATTTGACTCCTTAGGATTTTCTTAAAAGGCTAAGTTTGACTTTGGTCAACATTTTGAGCAAACGGACCCGGATTCGTGTTTTGACGGTCCCGTAGGGTCCGCAAGAAAATATGGACCTGGGCGTATGCCCGGAATCGAATTCCGAGGTCCCTAGCCCGAGTAATGAATTTTTATTAGAAATTGTTAAACTGAAATTATAAGGATTTAAAGAAACTAATTAATGATTGATCACGTTGGTATTGGGCTCGTATGTTGGTTTCGAAGCCCAGTACAGGTCCAATATAACATTTAAGACTTGCCTGCAAAATTTGGTGTCAATCCGAGTAGTTTAAGGGCGTTTCGGCTCGTTAGAGGAAAATTAAGAACTTGAAGTTCATAAGTTTGATTATATTGGTTTTAGGGGGTGATTCTTAGATTTAGCGTTGTTTCGGGCGTTCCGAAGGTTTGAATAGGTCCGTTTCATGATTTTAGACTTGTCGGTATGTTCGGGCGGGGCCCGGGAGCCCCGAGCGTCAATCTGATGAGGCTCGAGTGAAGTTGGAATTTTTGAGAAGTGCTGAAGCATCTGCTTCTGTCATAACCGCATATGCGGTTGGTTGACCGCAGGTGCGAGACCGCAGAAGCAGTCCACCTATCGCAGATGCGGCCCAGGTGTAACGACCCGGCCGGCCGTTTTTAAAATTTACGCCCCGATCCCCCATTTACCGCTTCCCCTAAGTTCATTTCTGCTATTTTGGTATGCCGGGACGTTCGGTGTTAGGGTTCGGAGTTTTTTGGGACACTTAGTCCCTAAATGAGAGCTTAAGTGTTGAAAGATGGTCCGTAATCGAAACAGTGTGAAGACGACCTCGGAATTGAAATCCGATGGTTCCGTTAGCACCGTTAGGTGATTTTCGGGTTGGGAGCGTGTTCGGAATGCATTTTGGAAGCTCGTAGCTCATTTAGGCTTGAAATGCGGAAGTTTGAATTTTTGAAATTTCCGGTCCGATAGTGAATTTTTGATCCGAGGGTCGGAATGGAATTTCGGAAGTTTCTGTAGCACCGTCATGTCATTTGGGACGTGCGTGCAAAATTTCAGGTCAATCGGACGAGGTGTGGTTAGGTTTTTGATCGAAAGTGTGTTTCGTTGGAATTTGAAGTTCTTAGGCTTGAATCTTTGATTAATTCGTGTTTCCGGCGTTGTTTTAGGTGGTTTAAGGATTGGTACAAGTTTGAATGATGTTATGGGATATGTTCGTAGGTTTGGTTGAGGTCCCGGGGGCCTCGGGTGTGTTTCGGATGCTCATCCGAGCAATTTGAAGTTTGGAAATGTTGCAGGTCTGAATTCCTTCTTCGCGTTCGCGAAGAAGGCACCGCGTTCGCATAGTAGTAGCCTATCCTCTCATCGCGTTTGCGTCCACTCTCCCGCGTTCGCGTAGTGTAAGTCTGGAGAGGGGGGACCGTTCCTCTTCGCGTTCGCATAAGATCACCCGCGTCCGCGTAGCTTCACTATTTCCTCCATCGCGTTCGCGTAAGCCTTGTCGCGTTCGCGTAGTTCTTGATCCCCTGGCCTTCGCGTTCGCGCTCCTCCCTTCGCGATCGCGAAGGGCATTTTTGGGCCCTGATATTTTCCTTCTTCGTGAACGCGTGCTTCCTATCGCGTTCGCGATGCTTTAGACTCCTGAACAGTACTTAACATTTCAAAAACGAGGTTTTGCCATTTTTATCAAAACTCAAGGTTTGGAGCTCGGATTTGGGAGCAATTTCAAGGGTTTTTCAAGGGCAATCACCGGGTAACGATTCTCTACTCTCCTATGACTAAAACCCATTAATCTAATCGCAAATTCACCCTTTAATTTCGTGTTTTTGAATGGGAAGTGGGTAAACTTCTTAGACCTAACTATGGGGTTTTGAGGGGTCATTTGACCTCCGATTTGGGAGATTTTTATATGGTTAGACTCGTGAGAGTACGAGGGTTCTGAAAACGTAAAAATTATTCGATTCCGAGACGATGGCTGGAGGGGCATTTTGGTCATTTTACCTATTTTCGTGCCCTAGCTCTAAATTTAATAGTGGAATCAGTTGTTTGCAATATTATTTACGATATGTAATTGAATTGAATAGATTTGGGCCATTTGGAGTCGGATACTCGTGGCAAAGGCGTGGTTTCTATTGATATTGAGCCGGTTCGAGGTAAGTGGCTTGTCTAACCTTGTGTGGGGGACCTTTCCCCTTAGGATTTGTTATTTGTTGATTTGAGTGCCTTGTACGTGAGGTGACGGGCGTGTACTTGAGCCAATTGTTGGAAATCCGGTTTTTCTTAAGATATTGAGATTGAGTTCCTTTCATATTTGCTTTATTCTACTTGCAATTATAACTTGTGCTAGATTAGGAAAGCATGTTTAGTTGATTTAACTTGCCTAATTGCTTAAGTTGCCTTAACTGTACTACGTGAAGCATGCTAGGCCAGTACTACCTGTTGCTTGTCTTTTGTACTTCGTTTCCGTGTACCTTCTGGTTGTGATTGCGCATTTACATTGGGACTACAGATGTGGGATTCCGGTAGCTCCCCCCCTTGTTTGTTTACTTTGGGACTACGGGTTCGATTCCCGGTAGATCCCCCGCACTTTTACTTTGGGACTGCGGGTTAGATTCCCGATAGATCCCCCTGCACATTGATAGTTGGGCTACGGGACGGTATCCCGGGAGACCCTTCGGGTATACACATATGATGGACTACGGGACGGTATTCCGGGAGATCCACTGGACAGTTGAGAAAAGGACTACAGTACGGTATCCTGGGAGATCCTCATTGTTACCATTGGTGTTGAGTTGTACTTATTCTATGGTTGTTCCGTTCTTGTGTATTTGCTATTGCCTTGCTTAATCTGTCTTATATCATTGCTGTATTTATTATTTCTGTCAGATTATCATACTGTTAATTATTGTTATTACTATATTTTGTCTCAGATGGCCTTGACCTTCCTCATCACTACCCAACCGAGGTTAGGCTTGGCACTTACTGAGTACCGCTGTGGNTGCAGTGATGATAGGTGTGGTTGGTGTGTGCGTGCTTTCAGAATTAAAAATTCAACACTCTTCAAGATAGTAAAGATTGAGAAAAAGCATGACTGTTCTGTTAACACTATGAAAGCTGATCAAAGGCATGCAACTTCAAAGTTGATTAGTGGTTACATTAACGACAATCTTCGAGACCCAAGGTTTGAAGCTACACCAACTTTTGTCATGGCAGAGATGCAAAAATTGCATGGACTAGACATTGGATATTACAAGGCGTGGCGTGCTATTCAACTTGCTTCTGCTTTAACAAGAGGAACTCCCGAAGATAATTATGAATTATTGTGTTCATACTTGTATAAGATGACAAGTAAAAACCCGGGAACTTATACTAACATAAAGATAGACGACAACAACAGGTAAACAATCAAAAAAAAAGTTTATTAGTATTTTTTATAAAATTTAGGACATGCTGTCTTTAACCAGTTTACTTTTGAGTTGTAACTAGAAGTTCAGAACTGGCTGTCCTTAACTTTTGAACTTGTAATTCAAAGTTAAGGACTGCATGTCCTTAAGTTTTGAACTTTGAACTCAAAGTTAAGGACTGTATGTCCTTAACTTTATAACTTGAAACTCTAAGTTAAGGACTGATGTAACGACCCGACCGGTCGTTTTTGGAATTTACGCCCCGATCCCCCATTTACCGCTTCCCCTAAGTTCATTTCTGCTATTTTGGTATGCCGGGACGTTCGGTGTTAGGGTTCGGAGTGTTTTGGGACACTTAGTCCCTAAATGAGAGCTTAAGTGTTGAAAGATGGTCCGTAATCAGAACAATGTGAAGACGACCTCGGAATGGAAATCCGATGGTTCCGTTAGCTCCATTAGGTGATTTCAGGGTTGGGAGCGTGTTCGGAATGCATTTTGGAAGCTCGTAGCTGATTTAGGCTTGAAATGCCGAGTTTGAATTTTTGAAATTTCCGGTCCGATAGTGAATTTTTGATCCGAGAGTCGGAATGGAATTCCGGAAGTTTCTGTAGCACCGCCATGTCATTTTTGACGTGCGTGCAAAATTTCAGGTCAATCGGACGAGGTGTGGTTAGGTTTTTGATCGAAAGTGTGTTTCGTTGGAATTTGAAGTTCTTAGGCTTGAATCTTTGATTAATTCGTGTTTCCGGCGTTGTTTTAGGTGGTTTAAGGATTGGTACAAGTTTGAATGATGTTATGGGATATGTCTGTAGGTTTGGTTGAGGTCCCGGGGGCCTCGGGTGTGTTTCGGATGCTCATCCGAGCAATTTGAAGTTTGGAAATGTTGCAGAAATTTGTAGGTCTGAATTCCTTCTTCGCGTTCGCGAAGAAGGCACTGTGTTCGCGTAGTAGTAGCCTATCCTCTCATCGTTTTCGCGTAAGCCTTGTCACGTTCGCGTAGTTCTTGATCCCCTGGCCTTCGCGTTCGCGCTCCTCCCTTCGCGATCGCGAAGGGCATTTTTGGGCCCTGATATTTTCCTTCTTCGTGAACGCGTGCTTCCTATCGCGTTCGCGATGCTTTAGACTCCTGAACAGTACTTAACATTTCAAAAACGAGGTTTTGCCATTTTTATCAAAACTCAAGGTTTGGAGCTCGGATTTGGGAGCAATTTCAAGGTTTTTTCAAGGGCAATCACCGGATTTGGGCCATTTGGAGTCAGGTACTCGTGGCAAAGGCGTGGTTTCTATTGATATTGAGCCGGTTTGAGGTAAGTGGCTTGTCTAACCTTGTGTGGGGGACCTTTCCCCTTAGGATTTGTTATTTGTTGATTTGAGTGCCTTGTACGCGAGGTGACGTGCGTGTACTTGAGCCAATTGTTGGAAAACCCGGTTTTTCTTAAGATATTGAGATTGAGTTCCTTCCATATTTGCTTTATTCTACTAGAAATTATAACTTGTGCTAGATTAGGAAAGCATGTTTAGTTGATTTAACTTGCCTAACTGCTTAAGTTGCCTTAACTGTACTACGTGAAGCATGCTAGGTCAGTACTATCTGTTGCTTGTCTTTTGTACTTCGTTTTCGTGTACCTTCTGGTTGTGATTGCGCATTTTCATTGGGACTACGGATGTGGGATTCCGGTAGCTCCCCCCTTTGTTTGTTTACTTTGGGACTACGGGTTCGATTCCCGGTAGATCCCCCTGCACTTTTACTTTGGGACTGCGGGTTAGATTCCCGATAGATCCCCCTGCACATTGACAGTTGGACTACGGGACGGTATCCCGGGAGATCCTTCGGATATTCACATATGATGGACTACGGGGCGGTATCCTGGGAGATCCATTGGACGGTTGAGAAAAGGACTACAGGACGGTATCCTGGGAGATCCTCATTGTTACCATGGGTGTTGAGTTGTACTTATTCTGTGGTTGTTTCCGTTCTTGTGTATTTTGCTATTGTCTTGTTTAATCTGTCTTATTTCACTGCTGTATTTATTATTTCTGTCAGATTATCATATTGTTAATTATTGTTATTACTATATTTTGTCTCAGTATGGCCCTGACCTTCCTCGTCACTACCCAACCGGGTTAGGCTTGGCACTTACTGAGTACAGCTGTGGTGTACTCATGCCCTTCCTGCGCATGTCTTTCATGTGCAGATCATCCAGGTACCTCTACTCAGGCGCACTATCAGTGAGGCAGGAGGACTACGGAGACTTCGAGGTAAATCTGCTGCGTCCGCAGACCGACGAGTCTCCCTCTTATTCTATCTTTAGTACTTAGTTTTTTTCCTTCTTTCGGTTGTTAGAAATTCTGGAGTTTGGAACCTTTACTATACACTTCTGTAGCCTGTGTTGCCTGTGAGTCTCCGGTTTTGGAAATTGTTTTAGACTTGTGATATTGAGTTGTACTTGCCAAGCGGCATTCAGTACAGTTTCCTTTAGATATTTGAATTGATTTTCTCTATTTTTCCGCAATTATTATATTTCCGCAAATGTTAGGCTTACCTGGTCATGGGGACCAGGTGCCGTCATGACATGTTCACGGTTGGTGAACTAGGGTCGTGACACCAGCGTTGTCACGACCCAAACCCCGATCCGGTCGTGATTGCGCCTCTCGTGAAGACAAGCCAGCCAACCAACCCAAATTGCCTTTTCAGAATAGTTAATATTAATAAGCAGTTTTAGCATAACTAAATAACCACAGTCTAAACAAAAGATTTCTTTATTAAGTGCAGAATACAACCCAAACACAGCCCAAACCGGGGTGTCACAAGTCACGAGCATCTATTAGAGTATAAATACGACTACAAGGCCCGTAATATACAAAATAGGATAGATAAACAAAAGGGAGAAATGCGGTGCTGCGAACGCTGGCAGTCACCTCGCTAAACTCGGATAACTTAGCCTCCGATCAGCTCAGAACCCGCTACCGAGTGAACAAATACCTCCATCTGCACACAAGGTGCAGGGAGAAAAGTGAGTACTCCAACTCAGTGAGTAATAAAGGTAAATAATAACTGAGCAGTAAGAAATCCCGTAAAACAAACCATCATGCTATATAGAGCAGTGTAAACCCCTTTGAGAAAAGCAGTGAAGCAGTGAAATCTTTAGAAAAACGTCTTAGCTCAGTTTAAACCTCTTTTGGAAATGACTTTTTCAGCAGTTATGCAAATGAATGCAAAACAAACAGTACAGATAAGCACAGAAAATCCGCCCCTCGGGCACTACACTCAGTTATCAGGTAATGCCAGGCAATCAGGTAGATATTGCATGAAGTAGCACAGACAACAGACAATGGCAGACAAATGAAATAAGGTAAACACATAGAAAAGTACCGGTACCGCTGCGGCATGCAGCCCGATCCACATATCGCTGCGGCTTGCAGCCCGATCCATTTATCGTCGACGGCGCTCACTGGGGGTGTGCAGACTCCGGGAGGGGCCCCATACGGCCCAAGTGCAATATCAAGACATCTCGTGGCATCAAGTCTAGGCCCTCGGCCTCATCTCAGTATCAGTATAAACCTGCTGCGACGTGCAGCCCGATCCAAATGTATCCTCACACACAGGCCCTCGGCCTTACTCAGTCAAAAATCACATAAGCCCCTCGGGCAACAGTAAAACATGCCGCTCAGCCCAAAAGTAGTATAGGAAATATCATTTCAAGTGTTAAAGCAAAATAAACTTTGCTGAGTTTTGAAAATAGTGGAAAATACATGACTGAGTTCACGTATAAAATCAAACAGTAAGGAAATACCAAAAACCATCCCCGAAAGGGGTTCAAATAACTGGCACGTAGCCTAAATATGGTAATCAACGCAAATTATGATGAAAACAAATAAGTTTCAGTCAAATACACGGTAAAATCATCAATCGGGACGGACCAAGTCACAATCCCCAACGGTGCTCTACCCCACGCTCGCTATCCGGCGTGCAAGTCACCTAAATATAGCACAACGATGTGCAATCCGGGGTTTCAAACCCTCAAAATATCATTTACAATCATTACTCACCTCGAACCGGCGAAAAATCTAGCTCGCGACGCCTTTGCCCCTCAAATCGGCCTCCACGCGCGTCGAATCTATCCTAAATCAGAACGAATACATCACAATATGCTAAGGGAACAAAGCCCAAGCGAAAACAATCAATAACGGGCACAAACCCCGAAATTACCAAAACCCGAGCCCCGGGCCCACTTCTCAAAACTCAGAATTTTTAGCATCAATAGGTTCCTCATCTCCCCACGAGTCTATGCATATCAAGAATACCAAAATCGGAGTTCAAATGACCCCTCAAATCCTCAATTTAAGACCTCTTATTTTCAAGCCCTAATCGTTCATTTTTAGCCCTTAAATTCTTTTAATTTCAGTCTTCATCCATAAAATATTACCATAGAAATGTGTTTTAGGTCCAAAATTCTTACCTTAACGAAGTTCCCTTGAAATCCCTCTTCCAAATCGTCCAAAAGCTCTCAAGCCGAAGTCCAAAAATGGTGAAATAACTTAATTTCGCGAAATGGAATAACTTATATGTTCTGCCAGACATTTTCGCATCTGCGACTCACCAACCGCTTCTGCGGTACCGCTTTTGCGGTTATTAAGCGGCTTCTGCGAAAATTACTAAAACCGGCCACATCCGCATCTGCGATCATTCTTCCGCATTTGCGGACCCCACAACCGCATGTGCGGTCCCTGACATTCCTCTCGAATCCACTTCTGCGGCTAAACTCCCACATCTGCGACATCGCAGATGCGGTCACCTTACCGCTTTTGCGGTCTCTGCCCATCTGACCCTTTTTCACTTCTGCGATAAATCATCCGCTTCTGCGGCGCCGCATCTGCGGTCCCCTAACCGCAGAATCAGAAATACCAGAAGCAGCAAAATCTGAAGCTGCAATCAACATCTAACTTTCCCGCTAAGCACCCGAAATCGCCTCGAGGCCCCCGGGACCTCAACCAACAACACAAACATGACCCAATACCTTATTCAAACTTGTTCCAATCATCAAAACACCTCAAATGACATCAAATCTACCAAATCACATCGGATTCAAGCCTAAGTTTCCAAAATCTCCCGAAATACGCTTTTGATAAAAAAAAACCAACCAAACCACGTCCGAATGACCTGAAATTTTACACACACATCCCAAATGACACAACGAAACTATGGCAACTCTCGGAATTCCATTCCGACCCTCGGATCAAAATCTCACCTATCAACCGGAATTTGTCAAAAATACTAACTTCACCAATTCAAGCCTAATTCTACACCGGACCTCCAAAACCAATTCCGATCACACTCCTAAGTCATAAATGACCAAACGAAGCTAACCAAATCATAAAAATTCTGATCCGAGCTCATATACAAATAAGTCAACTCTTGGTCAAACCTTTCAAATTCAAAGCTTTCAAATGAAACTGATTCTTTCAAATTCATTCTGATTCTTTTTTTCCTGAAACCTAAACCAACGATCTTCATCAGTCACAATACATTACACGGGGCAAGTCGTGCCCGAGAACTGGCGATCAAAGTGCAAAAGCTCAAAACGACCGGTCGGTCGTTACATCCTCCCCCACTTAAACACACGTTTGTCCTTGAACGTACCCAGAGTTGTTCTAAAATCCAACCAATTGCTGAATAACCTTACCATGCATATACCCGGGGGTGATCCTACGCCACCCTATCTCATATAGGTCCGATAACACCTTTTATCAGAAATTACACAATCCAGTCTAGCCCATAAACCATAAAACCACATTTCCACTTCCGAACCCATCAATACGATTTAAACCTCACACCTATTCTCTGAATAGGCCCGAACCAGCTGTAATAACCCATACCTGTAACCTCAGGTGCAATTTCCTGATATACCACATAACTCAAATACCTGCAGTGATTACTTTCACTCACAGTAGCTGCACACAATGCCTGAATATCGGTAGAAGACCTCTTATCAACTAAAGTTTCATTCCAACACTTTTACATATACCGCAACTGATAACTATAACACGCAGTTGGCCATCACCATTCCTCAGATCAACCATTCATGAAGCCACTTCCCTTTTGGCTAATACCACAGCAGCTTCTCGAGCCGAACCTCGATATTATCCTTTCAACAAGCTGAAATCAAATCCGTTCGTTTTCATTAATGATCCCAACGATCACCTCGAATCCAACACACCACCCTGGTGACATGACACATCAATATAGGCCTAAGCCACAACTTGCATAATACGCGCACCAATAAGCAACAGTCCGAACATACTCAAATCATGAAAATGACTCAAATGAAAGAGCTGTACCTCAAGCTCACCCGTACCACCACAACACAAGGCTGAGAACCCGTCTCACATCATAGAAATAGAACACATGAATCTAACCCGCAAGGTCATATCTCCACATAGCTTCGCTGCCAATGCGCGATCCTATCCTAACACTGTTCCACATGAAACACCTCAAGTCACTATGCTCGAAATTTACAACCACGCACAATTTGATGTCTGGAACCAAAGCAAATCATTACACCCTCGGTGAAACAAGTAACATACACCACGCAAACCCGATAGGACATAACCGATACGCCATTCACCGGGCAACGCCCAATTACTCTTCCCGCTCGACTTCCACTATGAACCCCAATAGAACCGCACCATATGTGCCCATAACCAACAAATCATAACGTCTCGCAACACAAAAAGGCAAATCATAGATCTCTCCAGATTACTGATAAGCTCAACAACGGTCGAATCAATACCTCCCTCTACAATGCCATTCGGAGCCAACAAGCCGACTCAAGATAGAACACTCACCCACATTGGCCTTCCAACGAACTCCCTAACAGGGAAACCTGAAACTGCTCCTTCCACCTCTATAACTCTGCCGGTTCCATATGATACGGTGCAAGGCACTAAATCAATACCGAAATCAACAACCTTGCCCGGCGACATGCCCGACCACAAGAAACACATCCGAAAAATCCCTCACCACCAGAACTGAATCAATATGAGGAGCCTCAGCACTGACACTCATCACAAGAGCCCAAATAAGAAAGACAAACCTTCCCAGCCGTCCGCTGGGTCTTCGAAATATAAAAATCCCCAATAGGACATAATCCAAAATCTAACATACTAAGTGACCAACGATCCGCTCGGGTCTCCAATCCTCGATAGTCACCATACCGCACCGATACACACGATCCACAACCACAACATAGCCTGAACATGAGAACTCCCAGTCTCCAACTCCATATAGCACACGAATCATCATACCTGATCCCAATTTTGCCGTCCAAATACATGCCACACCTTTAATACCCAATCATTTCACGAGAGGTACTCTAAAATTCTTCTGTGCTACCAAGCAGACTCGAATATCAATAGTCGATCTAGCCAGAGGGTGCCGCAATACTACCGAAGTGCCATCAACTTAATAACATTGCCCTTTTACTGAAACATATACTCTTGTCAAATCACTTCCAACTAGTAATACCATTTCCTTAATCATCTGAGGCCACCCGTTGCTTAAGAGTTTCATGAACTTCCTTTCAGACTGTACTGTAACCTTACACACGCAAATCTCGATCCTCCACGACATACCGCATATACCATACCATCCAAGGACAACATGAAAACTTTCTCCCTTCCGAGCCACAGATATCTACGCACTCAACTAGCCAAGAACTTTCCATTGGTCCCACCTAGAAGAAAATTACTATACATCCCATGCTCCGCATGCCCATAGAAAGTATACATCTCCAAACCGCGATAAAAGCCATCAAGAACTCTCCGAGTTCCCCTAGCACAAATCTGACCTGCCAGGACTGAATCCTTCTAACTCGACCAAGCTAAGCAAGCCGTCAAAACCTACGAGCATTGCCGCAAAATACCTGTAAGAACTCATTACCTCGAACACACCCAAGGAACAAATCATATCCTTACCATACCGGTCCGGTCTACTACCACATTACCCCATCTATCTAAATTTCCTTCTGATTCATCCTTAACCGGATATTTCCTTTTTGCTGTGGCACCACAATCCTCAACTCAGACTTACCACATGGAAACAAGCATAAAACCACACCGTCTAAGGCTCATACGTCGCTGAATACTTTCTTAAACATTCCCAGAAACACCACATCCCAGAATGCTTTACTCTGAAGAACTTCTTGCGAATCTAAATCCGTTACCTTTACTTTCCTGATACTGATACATAGAATCCCATAACTAACATAGAAATACCACAAGTCTTGACCTCTTCCAATATAAACTCAGTTTCTAACCACGTATACAACTTTAAGATACTTGATTGTTACATGTAGAATCTTGAATACATTAGAATCATTCTCGTGAGTCATTTACTCTATTGCCGCCATAATATCATAGTGAGATTAAACTCAATCCTTCATAAGCTCGTGGAAACACAAATCATCTAGAATTTTTAACTCTTCTGCGAATCTCGCATTCACTTACACAACAGTTAAGCCCACTCTCTAGGCGACCCAATTTAGATTTCAACACATATTCTTCACTCGCAAATGAGATCTTCTAATAGACAACATAAGGATCACACAACCCTAGAACACTTCGCAGGAGATGACCCACCTGCTTTGCCTCCAACTAACATGTCTGTATACCTTCCACCGTCACAAGCATTACACAGTCACTTGATCTTCCTGAGTCTGGACTCATACCGCAACATGAAATTTACTTTATTCTCAACTGGGAAACATGAAAAGATCCTTCATACGCCCATAAATCGGGGCTATATCTCGAATCAAGATGGAATCCCAGCACCTAATAGTTCTTCTATCATCCAGCAGACCTCCCTCGTCACTTCCAAGTCATATAGATACATCTCGCAGTACTAACATACACATCACATAGCTATCCAGCCGTCACTTCCACTAATAGGGACAATACCGAACATATAAGTTCAAAACACTTGCTCACACAATCAGCACCTCGGTTCTCAAGCCATAGGCAAAGATCCGGCCTGAAGTCCTCCAGACTGGCCCAACATCAAACTCACAAAGATCACATCTAGCCCCTCGATCGGGGAATCACAAGCCATCAAGGCACATCTGATACTGAGCGCTCATGCGGGCATACAAACGCGTGGAAGGAATTTCAAAGAGTTACTTTTCAAGCTGAATCAAGGACGCACGATAAGAATTTCCAAGAATGTGAAGTTTTCCTAAAGGTTCTGCTGCCTCTCGAGGATAAATACAGACCTCTCCGTACCGATCCGCGAGACTCTACTAAACCTGCTCATGACTCGTGAGACCTATGTAACCTAGGCTCTGATACCAAGTTGTCACGACCCAAACCCCGATCCGGTCGTGATGGCGCCTCTTGTGAAGACAAGGCCAGCCAACCAGCCCAAATTGCCTTTTCAGAATAGTTAATATTATTAAGCAGTTTTAGCATAACTAAATAACCACAGTCTAAACAAAAGATTTCTTTATTAAGTGCGGAATACAACCCAAACACAGCCCAAACCGGGATGTCACAAGGAACGAGCATCTATTAGAGTATAAATACGACTACAAGGCCCGTAATATACAAAATAGGACAGATAAACAAAAGGGAGAAATGCGATGCTACAAACGCTGGCACTCACCTCGCTAAACTCTGATAACTTAGCCTCTGATTAGCTCAGAACCCGCTACCGGGTGAACAAATACCTGCATCTGCACACAAGGTGCAGGGAGTAAAGTGAGTACTCCAACTCAGTGAGTAATAAAGGTAAATAATAACTGAGCAGTAAGAAATCCCGTAAAACAAACCATCATGCTGTATAGAGCAGTGTAAAACCCTTTGAGAAAAGCAGTGAAGCAGTGAAATCTTTAGAAAAACGTCTTAGCTCAGATTAAACCTCTTTTAGAAATGACTTTTTCAGCAGTTACGCAAAATGAATACAAAACAAACAGTACGGATAAGCACAGAAAATCCGCCGTTCGGGCACAACACTCAGTTATCAGGTAATGCCTGGCAATCAGGTAGATATTGCATGAAGTAGCACAGACAACAGACAATGGCAGACAAATGAAATAAGGTAAACACATAGAACAGTACCAGTACCGCTGCAGCGTGCAGCCCGATCCACATATCGCTGCGGCTTGCAGCCCGATCCATTTATCGTCGACGGCGCTCACTGGGGGTGTGCAGACTCTGGGAGGGGCCCCATACGGCCCAAGTGCAATATCAAGACATCTCGTGGCATCAAGTCTAGGCCCTCGGCCTCATCTCAGTATCAGTATAAACCTGCTGCGACGTGCAGCCCGATCCAAATGTATCCTCACACACAGGCCCTCGGCCTTACTCAGTGAAAAATCACATAAGCCCCTCGGGCAACAGTAAAACATGCTGCTCAGCCCAAATATAGTATAGGAAATATCATTTCAAGTGTTAAAGCAAAATAAACTTGGCTGAGTTTTGAAAACAGTGGAAAATACATGACTGAGTTCAAGTATAAAATCAAACAGTGAGGATACCAACAACCATCCCCGAAGGGGTTCAAATAATTGGCACGAAGCCCAAATATGGCAATCAGCCCAAATTATGATGATAACAAATAAGTTTCAGTCAAATACACGGTAAAATCATCAATTGGGACGGACCAAGTCACAATCCCCAACAGTGCTCTACCCCACGCTCCCTATCCAACGTGCAAGTCACCTCAATATAGCACAACGATGTGCAATCCGGGGTTTCAAACCCTCAAAATATTATTTACAATCATTACTCACCTCGAACCGGCAAAACCTCTAGCTCGCGACGCCTTTGCCCCTCAAATCGGCCTCCACGCGCGTCGAATCTATCCTAAATCAGAACGAATACATCACAATATTCAAAGGGAACAAAGCCCAACCGAAAACAATCAATAACAGGCACAAACCCCGAAATTACCAAAACCCGAGCCCCGGGACCACTTCTCAAACTCAGAATTTTTAGCATCAATAGGTTCCTCATCTCCCCACGAGTCTATGCATATCAAGAATACCAAAATCGGAGTTCAAATGACTCCTCAAATCCTCAATTTAAGGCCTCTTATTCTCAAGCCCTAATCCTTCATTTTTAATTTCAGTCTTAATCCATAAAATATTACCATAGAAATGTGTTTTAGGTCCAAAATTCTTACCTGAACGAAGTTCCCTTGAAATCCCTCTTCCAAATCGTCCAAAAGCTCTCAAGCCGAAGTCCAAAAATGGTGAAATAACTCAATTTCGCGAAATGGAATAACTTATATGTTCTGCCAGACATTTTCGCATCTGCGACTCACCAACCGCTTCTGCGGTACCGCTTTTGCAGTTATTACTCCGCTTCTGTGGAAATTACTAAAACCGGCCGCATCCGCATCTGCGATCATTCTTTCGCATTTGCGGTTCCGCAGATGCAGACATTCCTCTCGAATCCGCTTCTGCGGCTAAACTCCCGCATCTGCGACATCGCAGATGCGGTCACCTTACCGCTTCTGCGGTCTCTGCCCATCTGACCCTTTTTCGCTTCTGCGATAAATCATCCGCTTCTGCGGCGCTGCATCTACGGTCCCCTAACCGCAGATGCGGAAATACTAGAAGCAGCAAAATCTGAAGCTGCAATCAACATCTAACTTTCCCGCTAAGCACCCGAAATCGCCCCGAGGCCCCCGGGACCTCAACCAACTGCACAAACATGACCCAACACCTTATTCGAACTTTTTCCCATCATCAAAACACCTCAAATGACATCAAATCTACCAAATCACATCGGATTCAAGCCTAAGTTTCCAAAATCTCCCGAAATACACTTTTGATAAAAAAAAACCAACCAAACCACGTCCGAATGACTTGAAATTTTACACACACATCCCAAATGACACAACGAAACTACGGCAACTCTCGAAATTCCATTCCGACCCTCGGATCAAAATCTCACCTATCAACCGGAATTTGTCAAAAATACTAACTTCACCAATTCAAGCCTAATTCTACACCGGACCTCCAAAACCAATTCCGATCACACTCCTAAGTCATAAATGACCTAACGAAGCTAACCAAATCATAAAAATTCGGATCCGAGCTCATATACAAATAAGTCAACTCTTGGTCAAACCTTTCGAATTCAAAGCTTTCAACTGAAACTGATTCTTTCAAATTCATTCTGACTTTTTTTTCCTGAAATCAAAACCAACGATCTTCATCAGTCACAATACATTACACGGGGTAAGTCGTGCCCGAGAACTGGCGATGAAAGTGCAAAAGCTCAAAATGACCGGTCGGTCGTTACAAGGGTAGACCGGGACAAAACCACAGAAGCGGCTTCGAGACTGCAGAAGCGGTCGCAGCCCACTTGGCCGATTCCGCAGGTGCGTCCGATTTCTCGCAGAAGCGGGACCGCAGATGGGGAAATCGCTGAAGCAGTGAGCTTCATTTAGTGAAATGGATTAGAAATCATATATTATTGATCCTTAGGTTATAGAGAACAACTTCCTTCGATAAATTTCGGAATCCGGGCGCGTGGGCCCGGGGTCGAATTTTAGGAAACTTGTGTTAATGATTGGGAAATTGCTTAAATAGCTAGAATTCGATCTTGTGAGCTTATATTGACTAGTTCCTACCTCATTTATCTAGTTTGGGATCGTTCGGCTCCGAATTGAGGGTTTGGGCTCGTTCTTGGTATTGGAAGTGCACTTTGGAGCGAGGTGAGTCTCCTTTCTAACCTTGTAAGAGGGAATTGTCCCCATAGGTGTAATAATTGAGTAATTTGCTACTAAATGCGGGGGCTACGTACACACTAGGTGACGAGAGTTCCGTGCGTAGCTACTATTATGTTAATTGTCCGGGTAGTCTAGGACTCGTATCATGCTATATTTGTGAATGTCTCTATATTTTCTTGCTAATGTGATCACTTAGGATATGCTAGAGACTTGGAAAGGAAGATAAGCGAATGTATACACTTGTTGGACGCTTGTATGAATTTACTTGGAAATAAATGCGCATTCATGTGTTTTCTAGATATTAATTGATATTTGTGGATCGGGCCGATCGCCTCGGTAGAAATAGATGCATCTATTGTTCGCGCCATTCGACCCTCTGGCAGTGCACAGTTTATTTCCTGTTGGATCGGGCCGTCGACCTCGGCATAATGTGCGCATGATATCTATGTGAAATCTTATCCATGACTTGTCCTGCTAAATACTTGAAATGTAATTGGTTGACTGCAAAATTGTTCAGAACATGACTTATTATCTCTTGCTACAAACTGTTGATTACCTGTGACTCCCATGCTTAGCATAACACCTTATTATATTATTTGACCCTAGTAAGTATCAAGTCGACCTCTCGTCTCTACTTCTTCGAGATTAGACGGGATACTTACTGGGTACATATATTTATGTACTCATACTACATTTTTGTACTTAATTATACAGGATCTGAGGCAGGTACATCTGGCTATCAGTCTGGTGCGCGCCCCTGATTCATAGTTCGAGACTTCCACGGTGAGCTTCTCCCTTCCTGTGCTGTTCAGCAGCTTGATGGAGCCGTTCTTTACTTTTGCTGTCTATTCTATCTCGGACAGTAGGATAGTTTTATTCTTTTGTACATTCTACTAGTTGTCCATTATTTGTGACACCAAGTCTTGGCACACACGTTAGTAGACTATTATTTTGGGGTTGTATAACTATTTTCGGCACATTACTGTTCATTCCTGGTTTGACCTTAACTTAATGAATTGCTGCACTTATTTTGGTAAAAGTAAAAATGAGTACTTAATTATATTTCCGCGTTGGCTTGCCTGACAATGGTGTTGGGCGCCATCACGATCTATTTTGGAAATGGGTTGTGACACATTTAAAATTAATATTTTACTTATATATAGTATAGTTTTTCGTAATATTTTGACGAAGGGTGGTCAACTGAGCACCCTTATCAAAAGGTGGCTTTGCCCCTGGCTCAAGCACCTATTACTTTTGGTGCCAACCCCTATTTTTTGTAACGAAAAATTGATGATTTATGTAAATATATTAATTGAACGCTCACTTTTAATAGTAATTTTTATATTAAAAATAATCGAGAACCCATGATTTAAAAATTCTGAATTCATCATAGACCCTGGGAAACGTGAAAGAAGGTCTAGATTTTGGACTTGGGCGTATGCCCGGATCGGGTTTTGGATGACCCGGGAGCGTTTTGGCGCCTATTGTGGAAGTTAGCATTTTGGAAGAAATTTCATAAGTTTGTGTTGAAGTGCATTTCTGTGTTATCGATGTCCGTTTGGGATTCCGAGTCTTGGAGTAGCTTCGTATGGTGATTCTGGAGTTGGGAGCGCGATCAGAAGTGAATTCGGAGGTCCGTAGGTCATTTTGAAGTCATTTGGCTAAAGATAGAAATTTGAATGTTTTTGAGAAGTTTGACCGAGGGTTTGACTTTTTGATATCAGGGTCGGATTCCAATTCCGAAAGTTGGAGTAGGTCCGAAATGTCGAATATGACTTATGTGCAAAATTTGAGATCAATCGGACGTGATTTGACGGGTTTCGGCATCGAATGTAGAAGTTTGAAATTTCAAAGTTTATAAAGTTTAGATTGGAGTACGATTCATGATTTCGACGTTGTTTGATGTGATTTGAGGTTTCGAGCGAGTTCGTATCATGTTCTGGGACATGTTGGTATAATTAGTTAAGGTCCCGAGGGCCTCGGGTGGATTTCGGAAAGTTAACGGAATGAATTTCGGACCAAAGAGTTGCACAAATTTTCCGCAGAAAGCTGTTTTGACAGCAACTAGTGCAATCGCGGAGCTGAATTCGGAAGCTTATATATCGAAATCTATAAGGAATATGAGAATTTGCAAAACATAAAAGTTGTTGCCCTTGCATTTTACTTTCCAGAAAATTAAACCATTCATGATTTGGATATTTTATCGGAAAGATATGTTCGATTGAAGATGGCTGGTGGAGCAGTTTTGACAGAATTTTCTGATGCATGGAGACGACTTTAGAAACTCATATCTCAGAATATATAAAGAGTTATATGGTTTGCAACCTATAAATGAAAGATGTTCGAGTCTAGTTTCTAAATCTTCAAACCGTTTGTCATTTGGATATTTCCACAAGGAGTTATGGGCGTTTTAACGGAAGGTGTACAGCAGGGGAAAATTGTAATAGGATGTACAACCTACACAGCGCAATGTACAACTCGATGAAGCCTGGGCAGATTGTTTTAAACACGTGTTTTGGCCCATTTCTTTCATTTCTTTTATTTGGCTTGAACAATTTTGGAGAGCTCAAGGAGGGATTTTCACCATGCAACACTAGGTAAGTGATTTCTTCCTATTTTTGAGTTAAATATATGATCTTACATGGATTTAGACATGGAATATTAGTATAAATTTGGGATTTTTGGAGAAGACCTAGAATTTGGAATTTTGGACTTTTACCTTGAATTTGAGCATGAAAATTAGAGCAAATTGTATATTTGAGTTAGTAAAGTTATGGGTAGAATTTATCTTTGAGAAATTTCGGAATCCGGGCACGTGGCCCCGAGGGCATTTTGGTCAACTTTTCGAGCGGAGTTAGAAACTTATATAATTTGAATTGTTACATGTATGAGAGTGAATTTTTATTGGTTTGCCTGTTGTTTGAACAGTTTTGGGGCATTGTGCATCAATTGGAGTCGTTGGAAGGGCTTGGAAGCTGGTTATGGAAATTTCGGAGCGAGGTGAGTCTCCTTTCTAACCTTATAAGAGGGATTTGTCCCCTTAGGTGAAATAATTGGTTATGTGCTCCTATTTGTGGGGGCTACGTACGCACGAGGTGACGAGAGTCCGTGCGTAGCTACTAATATGTGTAAGTCCGGGTAGTCTAGGACCCAAAAGCATGCTATACTTGGAATATCTGTGATCTTATTGACAGTTGAATTTCTTAAATCCTATCGAATTGGTAAATGAATTTCTAAGAGGATTAAACTTCATTTTCTTAAATCATTAAAAGAGAATTGGCTTTTATTTGGAAAAATGTTCCCCGATAAATTCTTAATTTGCTGTTTGAGCATGTATTTCTATGTGTACCTGCATCGCATGTATGATTCGCGAGCAGGGTGATTGTTTAGTTAAATTTGACCGCGTCGCATGTATGATTCGCGAGCGGGGTAATAGATGCATCTATGGTTCGCGCCGTTCGACCCTCGGTATTGCACATTTTACATTTATGTTGGATTGGGCTGTACGACCTCGGCATGAGTTGCGCATGCTTGTATTGCCTGCCTTGAGATTTATTGAGATTGATATCTGCTCTCCCCGACTTGAGATAATTGTTAATTAATGGATTATGAATCCGGAAACTTTTAATAAAAAGGAACTTTTACCTCTTTCGTGGCTCATTTGAATCTACTGTCGTTCTTAATAAATCCGTGATTCATCGCATGAATAATATTATTATTGGACCATTAGTAAGTGTCGATGTTGCCATCTCATCTCTACTTCTTCGAGATAAGGCGGGATACTTACAGAGTACACGTTGTTTTTGTACTTATGCTACACTTGTTGTGCATTTTGTTGCACAGGTACTAGTATTACTAGTGGCCTATTGGGCTTAGCAGCATGAATGATACGTAGACTATGTGAGCTGTATTTCTTGAGGCAACTCGCAGCTAGTATAGTCTCTCTCTCAGCATTGTGTTTACTTTCTGTCCAATTTGTGTTCCGGATAGTTACTGTACTTTATTCGATTTCTTAGAAATTGCTCATGCACTTGTGACACCGGGTTCTGGGATGATTATGAAGTATTTGTATTAACTGCTTAACATTCAATTGATTTGAAACGATTATCTTTTACTAGTAAATTTGAAGGAAAGTCATAGTTTTCAAGAGTATTAAAACGAGAATTTAATTAAGTATTTTGGTTGACTCGCGTGACATTGATGTCCGGCGCCATCACAACCCTTAGTGGAATTTGGGTCGTGACAACATGGTATCAGAGCACTAGGTTCCCTTAGGTCTCACGAATCATGAGCGAGCCTAGTAGTGTCTTGCGGATCGGTACGGAGACGTCTGTACTTATCTTCGAGAGGCTACAGGGCTGTTAGGAGCACTTCCCTTCTTGATTGCTCATCGTGCGGTTTAATTCCTTGAGACTTATGCCTTTATTTCCTTCCTATTCAATCTTACGCGACGCGAACCGCTTGTTATAAATCGAGAATTTAAGAATTGTAATGGTACTACCGATGTGGAGCGGGATGTTTCTCCCGGTATAGTTGATTTGGGCTATTGTCGTCGCCTTGCGGAAGGCTATCTTGTCATTTCAGCTCAGTAACAGTATTCCCGAGAGCTTTGAGTCTATGCGTAGATTCCTACGATTGCTCATGATCGGTTGTCGCACAGTATGGGCGTGTTGGTAAAGTTCTTGCCTATATGTTGGGGCAGTGAAAGATTTGGAAGGGAGTTCTCTCAGTGCATGATTCTGAGATTCGGTATTTCATTTCCGGCGGGGAAAAATCAATTGGCCTATGAATGTCTTGATTTGGATCGATAGAGTAACGAGACTTGGTGTTTTCAAGTGTGGTGGAATTTTCATCTGCGACGTGGTATCGTCATCCTCGATTGAATATGTTAAGTTCGCCGGTGTTATGGTCTTCTGCAATTTGCATTTGGGGTAAGATATTGTGAAATAATATTGGAAAAGCGACTATTAAATATCGTGGGGTGCGGTGGTTCAGGGTTTAATGTGTATTTCTAATGTTGGCGGCTCGAGAATGATGATCTTCGGAAAGGTTTAAAGTTAGTAGCGATTGGTGGGTTCAAGTGTTATGAAGATAGATTTTATTTAAGGCAATAACCGAGCAGCAACGGATGAGGAAGGACATGTGAGGAGTGTCAGGCGGTGGTTAAAATTTCCAGAAAGCCAGGTATAAGAAGTGAAGGTCGAGTAATTGATAAAAGGAGTGAGTTCCGCCAAAGTGGGAGAGTGGCGGAGTTGCATATGGGCTTTGTGGTAGGATGACTACGCACCTAAAGGAGAGTTTGGAATGATTTGGGAATTTTAGTGAATGGTGATTGGGGTCTACGGATTAATTTGAAGTATGGACTATTATACGACAGGAGATTTGATATAACGGAAAGGAGCTACTTGAAATGAAGAAGGATACAACATAACTTTGAATTGGAAGGATGTTGCCGCACATTTAATTGATGTCCACGAGGGGTGAATGGACTTGTGCAGCTAGAGAGTGAGCTCGAACTCAGGATGGGTTATTGATGTCGTAGTGATTGTACCCCGTGCAGCAGCGTTGGAAGATGTCGGCACGTAAATTCCACAGGTGGGTTATCTCCAGTGAGCAGATCAGCAATCGCATGATTAGTGAAGCTTCTGCGAAGAATTCTATTGGTTATACGGCGAAGAGATTGGTCGTGCGAATGTGGTTGATGATTCAAAGTATAAAAAGGGGTTTTACAGAAAGATTCCGAGAATTTTTGCGGTTGATTGCGTAAAGTTATGTCAATAAGAGATAAAGAATCTTGGTGAATTCCAGAGTTGTGTAATAGTGGCTTCAAGCTAAGTGGGAGAGTCCCGCCGCCTATGATTGGGTTGCATGGTTAACTACTTGCGAGGTTTCTGGTTATTAGCATATTGATGGGTTACTTCAACTAGAGGAAAACAACATAAGTGGTAATCTGAGCAAAAGAATTGTTAAAGGTGTGCTATGGTTGGCCTTATTGGCTCATGCTCAGACTTGGGGAAGGAATCAGGATTTATGCCCTGTATAAGTGCGGGTTTCAAGGAAAGTGATTCTGCCGGGTGCTTCGTCGTGAGGGTATTCATGTGCTAGAAGATTCGTGGAGTTGATTGTATTCGGCCAAGTCAGAGCGGGTGGCTCTCAACAGCAGCCCTAGTGAATTCAAAAGTTAAAATGTGGTGCCTAATGATTTCGAGCCTATAGGTACGGTTAAGAATCAAGCTTTTGTAGCAGCTTATGAGAAGAGGCCCAGAATGTTCTATGATGTTTGACTTGCAGTGTAGCATTTGGGAGGAAAATGAGAAAGACTTCGGATTCGTAGAGGGATTATCAGAATGGGCATACTAGTTGAAGATGCGAATGTGCGCACAACGGAGGTATGAAATGGTTGGTGGGATTAGAGACAGCGTGGTCTCATGATTCAAGGTCACTCGGGACGAGTGCGGATGAAGTGTGTTATGTGTTGAATGGAGTTATTATTATTTCTAAGGCAATCAAGGATAAATTGGAAGAAGATATACTGGTTAGCCATAGTTGAATTGACATATTGGTGGTAGTAATCAGTTCCTCCAGCAAATTATGCAAATGATTGGTGGCTTAGACCACTACTTAGAGATTGGCATGTTGGGCGCAGTGTGTGGTATGGAATTGGAAGTGAGGATCAAGGTTGCGGTTTGGTGTTGACAAGGATGTCACGAGCTCGGATGAGCAGGAAAGGGGTTTTTGAATGATTAGAGTAAGCTGGCATTGTCTTCAGCGTCACCTGGGATCGGTGTTTCGTGAGAGAGGCTTTGCATCCTGGTTATGGATTCTTGATCGCTTTTCAGCGTTAGTGCAGCCGGTAGCCTGGATGTGCAGGCTTGTTATCTGTTACGGAAGATCGTGGGAGCGTGTCCCACGGGAAGATTGTATAAGTGTGGCAGGTAGTCACTTGATTCATTGGAGAATGAAACCAAGTATGAAGATTGTGGCGATATGGTTAATTTGAGGATTTATGCCTGGAGGGCACTCGGTTTATTAGGTTGTGGACCGTGGAGGATTACTTCGGTTATGATGGTTGTTCTTGTGTGTTATGGGGAAAAGGGGTTATTATGGACCCAGAAAAGACTATTGGTCTAGTTCGGTATTATCAGAATCGGCTTGAGGTCTGTGGATGGATTTAAATATGAATATGGGCTCTATATCGGGCCGAATGTGTTCGTTTCAGCATAGCTCTCCTTATGGAGGAGTATTCGGGCGTTGGATTTTAATTCGTTGTCGGCTACTTTATGTAATTCTATATTGTGCCGTGTGAGTTGCGAAACGGCTTGGTATATTTCTTATGTGTTGAAGTTCCGCCTAGCGATGATGTTATATGAGCGGGATGGCTCTCGAGATTCAGATCGTATATCGCACCTCAGTTGTGCTTGAGTTTTGTAGCCTATGGCACTATATGTCTCCCCAGGGATGGTATTATGCACTTAGCGTGCTTGTGACCGATATTCGATATTTTGTTGTAATGAGCAATTTAGCTCGATATATATCTCCTTATGTGAATTCTATGTGTGGATCGGGTGGCACGCCGCCATGGGTATGTTATTTGGATCGGGTTGCACGCCGCAACAGTGTGATGTTGAGTACAGTTTTCTATATGCTATTTTTGTATGCCTTGCTTCCTATTTTCTAAGGAAATTTCATATTAGTGCGTGAGTTGAGTAGTTCCTTCCAGAATTTATTTTCCTTTTGTCACGTTCGAGTTCATATCCTATTGGCACATTGTGGCATCATATAAGACTTGTGATCATGTCCGGGGTGGCTTATTGCCTGAGCGATTTGTACTGGGCGAGACGAGATCATTGGATTTAGGATTAGTGCAATCTGATTATATGAAGTATATTAAGGAGCTAAGACCATTATTTGGTTCAGAATGAGGTGATGGTTCTTGTCAGGAGTACAGACCCAATGATTTGTTGATTCAACAGTTGGCTATGAATTTCTACACACCTCTTCCGTCTTGGCGGTATTGTAATAGTTAGAGCAAGACCTATGTAGGTCATGAGGTGCAATGGGAGCATCAGATTCGTGGAATTTCGACCAATTTGATCAGAGAATGTTATTGTCGTCCTGTGAGTAAAGTGGTGCAAGGTGTGAATTCAGCTAAGGTATGCAGTCATGTTTTGGTACTGCGGAAAGTTATTGATACGGTGAGCGTATGTTGGAACAGGCCTGGCAGAGAATTCCGGATGTAGGAATTGGGCTCTAAGGCTTATTTGCTTAAGTGAAAAAGGATATCTTCAGATTGATCGAGCTAGGGTGCCCAGCTGAGTTGTGGTAGCACGAGTAGGTGCTCGAGGTGTTAAACAGTGATTTCGGACAACCCCAACACAGTTCTTTGCACGTTCGAGGATGAACGTATGTTTAAGTGGGAGAGAATGTAACGACCCGATCGGTCTTTTTGAGATCTAGCGCGTCGCTCAGCAGTTTAGGGCCATGATCAGCTTCACTTAAGGTATTATGACTTGTACGAATGGTCGGAATTGAATTCCGAGGAATTCGGAGTTGATTTGGAAAGGGAATTCTCATTTCGGAAGCTTTAAGTTGAAAGAATTAACTAAGATTGGATTTCAGAGTAAACGACCTCGGAATCGGGATCCGAAGGTTCCAGTAGGTTCGTATGAGGATTTGGGACTTGGGCGTATGCCCGGATTGGGTTTTGGATGACCCGGGAGCGTTTTGGCGCCCTTGTGGAAGTTAGCATTTTGGAAGAAATTTCATAAGTTTGGGTTGAAGTGCATTTCTGTTGTCGATGTCCGTTTGGGATTCCGAGTCTGGGAGTAGCTCCGTATGGTGATTCTGGAGTTGGGAGCGCGATCGGAAGTGAATTCGGAGGTTCGTAGGTCATTTTGAAGTCATTTGGCTAAAGATAGAAATTTGAAGGTTTTTGAGAAGTTTGACTGAGAGTTTGACTTTTTGATATCGGGGCCGGATTCCAATTCCGAAAGCTGGAGCAGGTCCGTAATATCGAATATGACTTGTGCGCAAAATTTGAGGTCAATCGGACGTGATTTGATGGGTTTCGGCATCGAATGTAGAAGTTTGAAATTTCAAAGTTCATAAAGTTTGGATTGGAGTAAGATTCATGATTTCGACGTTGTTTGATGTGATTTGAGGCCTCGAGCGAGTTCGTATCATGTTTTGGGACATGTTGGTATAATTGGTTAAGGTCCCGAGGGCCTCGGGTGGATTTCAGAAGGTTAACGGAATGAATTTCGGACCAAAGAGTTGCTGAAATTTTCTGCAGAAAGCTATTTTGATAGCAACTAGTGCAATCGCGAAGCTGAATTCGGAAGCTTATATCTCGAAATATATAATGAATCTGAAAATTTTGCAAAACATAAAAGTTGTTTCCCTTGCATTCTAGTTTCCGGAAAGTTAAACCATTCATGATTTGGACATTTTATTAGAAAGTTATGATCGATTGAAGATGGCTGGTGGAGCAGTTTCGATAGAATTTTCTGATGCATGGAACCAATTTAGAAGCTCATAGCTCGGAATATATAAAGAGTTATATGGTGTGCAACCTATCAAATGAAAGATCTTCGAGTCTAATTTCTAAATCTTCAAACCATTTATCATTTGGATGTTTCCACAAGGAGTTATGGGCGTTTTAACAGAAGGTGTACAGCATGAGAAAATTATAATAGGATGTACAACCTGCACAACGCAAGGAGGGATTTTCACCTAGCAACACTAGGTAAGTGATTTCTTCCTATTTTTGAGTTAAATATGTGATCTTACATGGATTTAGACATGGAAAATTAGTATAAATTTGGAATTTTTGGGGAAGACCTAGATTTTGGAATTTTGGAATTTTACCTTGAATTTGAGCATGAAAATTAGAGCAAATTGTATATTTGAGTTAGTAAAGCTATGGGTAGAATTTATCTTCGAGAAATTTCGGAATCCGGGCACGTGGGCCCGAGGGCATTTTGGTCAACTTTTCGAGCGGAGTTGGGAACTTATATAATTTGAATTGTTACAAGTATTAGAGTGAAGTTTTATAGGTTTGCCCGTTGTTTGAATAGTTTTGGGACGTTGTGCATCAATTGGAGTCGTTGGAAGGGCTTGGAAGCCGGTTATGGAAATTTCGGAGCGAGGTGAGTCTCCTTTCTAACCTTGTAAGAGGGAATTGTCCCCATAGGTAAAATAATTGGTTATGTGCTCCTATTTGTGGGGGCTACGTACACACGAGGTGACGAGAGTCCATGCGTAGCTACTAATATGTGTAAGTCCGGGTTGTCTAGGATCCAAAAGCATGCTATACTTGGAATATATGTGATCTTATTGACAGCTGAATTTCTTAAATCCTATCGAATTGGTAAATGAATTTCTAAGAGGATTAAACTTTATTTTCTTAAATCATTAAAAGAGAATTGGCTTTTATTTGGATAACTGTTCCCCGATAAATTCTTAATTTGCTGTTTGAGCATGTATTTCTATGTGTACCTGCGTCGCATGTATGATTCGCAAGCAGGGTGATTGTTTAGTTAAATTTGACCGCGTCGGATATATGATTCGCGAGCGGGGTAATAGATGCATCTATGGTTCGCTCCGTTCGACCCTCGGCAGTGCATATTTTACATTTATTTTGGATCAGGCCGTACGACCTCGACATGAGTTGCGCATGCTTGTATTACCTGCTTTGAGTTTTATTGAGATTGATATGTGCTCTCCCCGACTTGAGATAATTGTTAATTAATGAATTATGAATCCGGAGACTTTTAATAAAAAAGAACTTTTACCTGTTTCGTGGCTCATTTGAATCTACTGTCGTTCTTAATAAATCCGTGATTCATCGCATGAATAATATTATTATTGGATCATTAGTAAGTGTCGATATTGCCATCTCGTCTCTACTTCTTCGAGATTAGGCGGGATACTTACTGAGTACACGTTGTTTTCATACTCATGCTACACTTGTCGTGCATTTTGTTGCACAGGTACAGGTATTACTAGTGGCCTACTAGGCTTAGCAACATGGATGATACGGAGACTAGGTGAGCTGTATTTCTCGAGGCGACCCGCATCTAGTATAGTCTCTCTCTCAACATTGTATTTACTTTCTGTCCAGTTTGTGTTCCGGACAGTTACTGTACTTTATTCGATTTCTTAGAAATTGCTCATGCACTTGTGACACCGGGTTCTCGGATTATTATGAAGTATTTTGTATTAACTGCATAACATTCAATTGATTTGAAACGATTATCTTTTACTGGTAAATTTGAAGGAAAGTCATAGTTTTGAAGAGTATTAAAACGAGCATTTAATTAAGTATTTTGGTTGGCTTGCCTGACAGTGGTGTCCGGCGCCATCACGACCCTTAGTGAAATTTGGATCGTGACACCGAAAATCCACTAAGGGTCGTGATGGCTCCGAACACCACTGTCAGGCAAGCCAACACCATTTAACTAGAAATTTCTCCTTTTAGATATTTCTGAAATCACTTCTTTTAATAAATAATGAGTTCCACTGAATAAATAATGATGTCTTTACAAAACTACTGAACAATCCCGAAATCATCCCTGAACCCGGTGTCACAAGTGCATGAGCAATTACTAGGAAATACAATAAAGTACAATAGCTGTCTGGAATACAAACTTGGACAGAAAGTAAATATAATACACTGAAAGGGACTCTGCTGGCTGCGGATCGTCTCGAGGGATGCAGCTCGCCTAAGTCTCTGTATCATCCGTACTGCTACGCCCATTAGGCCACTTGAGGTCATGTGCCTGTGCAATAAAAATGCACAACAAGTGTAGCATGAGTACAAAAATAACGTATGCTCAGTAAGTATCCCGCCTAACCTCGAAGAAGTAGAGACGAGAGGTCGACTTCGACACTTACTAGTGGTCTAATAATAAAATACCAATTGTACAATAAATCAAGGATTTCTATAAACATGGCTATAACTCAATAAAATGGAGCAAGTAAACAATTCTTTTATTCATAGGGAAATTTTCAAATCCGTTTTCACCATTTATACATTTATTCTCAATCCGGTAAAGCAATGTCCTCATTTATAAAAATCAAGGCAAGCAATACAATCATGCGCAAATCATGCCGAGGTCGTACGACCCGATCCAACAATATTTAAACTTGCACTGCCAGAGGGTCGAATGACGTGAACCATAGATGCATCTATTACCCCGCTCGCGAATCATACATGCGACGCGGTCAAATATAAATAAACAATCACCCTGCTCGCGAATCATACATGCGACGCGGGTACACATAGAAACACACATTCAAACAGTTAGTGAAGACTTCATCAGGGAAACAATTATTCAAGGAGATGTAAATTTCTCTTTTACAAGTCAAGAAGATGAAGTTTAATTCTTTTAGAAAGTCATTTGGCACTTCGGTATAATTTAAACAATTTAAACTATCAATAAGGTTGCGATTATCACAAGTAAAACATGATTTTGGGTCCTAGACTACCCGGACATAAGCATGATAGTAGCTACGCACGGACTCTCGTCACCTCGTGCGTACGTAGCCCCCAAAAATAGGAGCACATGACCAATTAACTCATCTATGGGGACAATTCCCTCTTACAAGGTTAGAAAGGAGACTCAACTCGCTCCGAAGTTCCATAACCGTTATTCCATGCCCTTTCGAAAACTCAAATCGATACACATTGCTCCAAAACTAGCCAATAATTATGTAAACTCATTAATATATGATCAATTACTCATTATAATCCAATTTATAACAATTCCTAACCCCGATCGAAAAGTCGACAAAATTAACCTCGGGCCGACGTGCCCGAATTCCGAAATTTTTCGAACATAAAGTCTACCTATAACCTCACGAACTCAAATATATAATTTTCTCCAAATTTCGTGCCAAATCGTGGTCAAATTCCAAGAATATCAAATTTCTAGGTTTTCCTTTAAAACCCCAATTTTCACTAATTTCCCATGATTTTTCATGTTAAAATCTAGATATAATCCAAGTAATTAACTTGCAATAGGTGGGAACTACTTACCTTGACATGGATGATGAAAATGGAGCTCCAAAATCGCTCCTAGGTCGGCTCCCATGGAGGAAATGAGATGAAATGAGCCAAACCCATTTCTTAACACTTATACACTGCCCAGACGACTCTTCTTCGCGTTCGCGAGACCCCCTTCGCGTTCGCGAAGAAGAAAATTCTCAAAAATCATTTTTCAAACTCTTCTCAGACAGCCTCTAGTATAATGGCCATAACTTTTTGTACAAAACTCCAAATGATAAATGGTTTAATGTTTTGAAACCAGACACCAAGATCTAAATTGGAAATTTCCCAATTCCTTATAGATATTGAGATATAAGCTGCCAAAGTCAGCCCTGTGCAACACAAATTTCTTCTTTATCTTCCCGGACAGCCTGTAGTGTACCAGCCATAACTTTTTGTACACAAATCCAAATGCTAAATAATTTACCTTTTTAAAAACTAGACACAAAGGGCTACAACTTTCATTGATTTGGATCATCTCCAAATTCTTTATAGATTGCGAGATATGAGCCCCCGAATTCAGACCTGTGCAATAGAGATTTCGTTCTTCGCAAACACGAAGAACAAAGTCCCTGAAGCCAAATCCATCTTTGCGAACGCGAGAGGATCCTCGAGAACGCGAAGAACAACACCAGATACCAGCATCAGCTATTACAAAACAGCCCGAAATGATCCGAAACCACCCAAAACACACCCGAGGCCCCAGGGACCCCATCCAATCACACCAACCAGTCCCATAACATAACACGGACCTGCTTGAAGCCTCAAATCACATCAAACAACACTAAAACCATGAATCGCACTCCAATCCAAGCTTAGTGAACTTTAGAATTTCAAGCTTCTATATTCGATGCCGAAACCTATCAAATCACATCCGATTGACCTCAAATTTTGCACACAAGTCATATTCGACATTACGGACCTACTCCAACTTCCGAAATCAAAATCCGACCCCGATATCAAAAAGTCCACTTCCGGTCAAACTCCTCAATAACCTTCAAATTTCTATATTTAGCCAAATAACTCCAAAATGACCCACGGGCCTCCGAATTCACTTCCGATCGCGCTCCCAACACCAGAATCACCATACGGAGCTATTCCCAGACTCAAAATCCCAAAAGGACATTGATAACACTGAAATGCACTTCAACCCAAACTTATGAAATTCTTCCAAAAATGCTAACTTCCACAATATGTGCTGAAATATTCCCGGGTGTTCCAAAACCCGATCCGGACATACGCCCAAGTCCGAAATTATCATACGAACCTGCTGGAACCTTCGAATCCTGATTCCGAGGTCGTTTACTCAAAAATCCAATCTTAGTCAATTCTTTCAACTTAAAGCTTCCGAAATGAGAATTCTCTTTCCAAATCAACTCCGAACTTCCCGAAATTCAATTCCGACCATGCGTACAAGTCATAATACCTGAAGTGGAGCTGCTCATGGCCTTAAAATGTTGCACGACGCGCTAGAGCTCAAAACGACCGGTCGGATCGTTACAACATGAAACTTTGTATAACTATCAAAAAAATGTAATAGAGTGAAGTATAATCATGCTTTATGTTTTGACTTGTACAAATAGTATATATCATGATCTCGATTTTTGATCAAGCAATTCAAGTTCATCAAAAGCTGACTTCATTTGCTTGAGTTAGGAGCAAAGGAATCCAATTTTTTCCCTTAAGATATCTTATATATTACTCCACTAACTACAAATAAAATGAAAAATGCAGAGCATAAGAGTCAAACTCTTATGAGGTTTCTCATTAAGCATATCAATTTATTACTATTTTTAACGCAAAAAAGATAATTTCAGTAGATAAAGAAGCATCAAAATAAAACTTTTATAAAGTAAAATTTTAAAATAATAATAGTGGCTTATAAAAAGGGACGGAGGAGTAGAAAAGATTGATTGCATAGAAGCTAAGTTCTAGTTTTAGCCTCACGTTTCCTCCTTATTACCCCTTTTTTTTCCTGATTTGATCCTTGTTTCTCCCACTTTGAAAAAAAGAGTTGTGGTGTTTGATTATTGAGATTAGGATCTTAATTCATGTTTATAGGTAAAACAGTACAGCTAAATTTGATACGTGATTTATAGACAAACGAACTATTGATCCAAAAATGATAAAGAGATAAGATTGAAAAGGAGATTTAGCAATTGAAATTGAAGAAGATGACAAGCCTGGCTCCGAGCGCAATGCTGATAGTAGGCTAGAATCACGTGTTTTGGTCATAGTTTGCACTCTAATTACTGCATTTTACTTGTGTTTGAGCTTAAAGGATAGTGAATTGCACTTATTTTGTGTTTTATGCCTTGCAGAAAATGATTCCGAGCTATTAAGATAATTTGGAGCTAATTTGAACAAGTTAGAGCTTTGAAGTCTGAGCAAAAATCCAAGATATTAAGTTGGGATCATGTTCGGGGGTCGAAGACCAAGTCTGGATGTCAAAAAGTGAGAAAACAAAATTACTATGAGAAAATTGCACTACCGCCCTGCGCCATGTGTAGCGGGGCGCTACTGTAAAATTCCTGCAGAGTGAAAAAAATCAACTCTCTGAAAATCCTCACTAATGTGGCGCATGGGGCGCCACGCCAGTATATTTTCACGGTCCAATTGTCCCACTTCCGCTTGGAAGGGTAGTTTCATCCTGGCTCGTTCCTTCATGGTATAAATACAACAAAAAGACGATTTTTAGAGGACTTTTGACCTTGGGAGCTTTTGGAGAGCATTGGAGGCTAGAAGGCACAGGATTTCATCATATTTACATCAATTCACTACGGGAATTTGGATTGTAACGTTAAATTGAAGTTTTTTTTTCTTTAATTATATTTGTGATTACTTCCTCCATGATTATGGAGTAGTTTCCCTTAAGGTTTGATAGGTATGGTGTTTTGATAAATATTTGTGGATTTTAACTCTTGCTCTTACTTGAATTCGTTTATGGAGCTTTGAATTGTTGCAACTTTATTCACCGGTCTATTTAATCGAAAGAGGAATATTTTGTGATTATCTTTGCATTATTTTGTTTGAATTAATTCATTGATTCATTTAAGTAATCGAAAGAGCTTGTTGAATTCTTGATTAAATCAAGTTAGGAGAATATTCGAGAGACGTTTTTCTGAAGACTAATCCATTAACTCATGCTTGCATACTTCACACTGCTTATGTTAGTTCACCTTGTAGAGTTAAGATTTAATCGAGAGAGGAGTCTTGACTACACGTTTGAACTAATCATCGAGTGAATTCGTGAGAATCATTAGAACATTAGAGTGAATTAGACTAGAGTTGATTCCCAAATAGCTATCTTGCACCTATCCTGTCAAACCCATATTCCTCACATTGATAAAAAACCAACTCTGCTAATCTCTAGTTTTTTGCAGTCAATTGTCAATTGCTTTATTTTAGTAGTTAAACATAGTTCATAATCATTTAACTCAAGTGTTGATCCTCTTGAATAACAACTAAACCAGAAATTACTCGAACATTGAAATCTAATCCTTGTGGAGACGATAATTTACTATACTATATTTGGCTAGCGAGCATTAATTTCGTGTTGTGTTTTGCGCTCGTCAAATTTTGGCGTCGTTGCTGGGGATTGGCAATCAATAGTGTTCTAATTAGCTGATTTAGGATTTTTTTTAATTCTATTTTGTTTTATTCTTCACGGGTTTCCTCTTCCGTGTGCAGGAAACAGATTGACTTCTCTGGGGTATGACTCGACCTTCTTCAAATGAATTGATTCCATACAAACCAGAGGTGGAAAATAGTTTGCGACTGTTGAGTAAAGAGAAAGAACTGACCGGAAAAATTTTGGGGCAGTCTTCAAACCCATAACACATGGGTAAAAACGATAAGGACGAAGTAGATTTAGCTGCAAGAGAGGCAGCATAGAGAGACAAGAAGCTGCACGGGTAGTAGCTGAGGCAGCCCGTAGAGCTGCTGATAAGACCATCGACGATGATGGGGGTCAAAGGTTATATTTAAATCGAACCTTGGTTGAAGACCAGTTCGAGAATGTTGTACCCAGGCCTGATAGAGCATTGGGTGATTATGCCAAACCAGTCTACAATCAGGGACTTACCAGTGTCAGACCTCCACCAGTAGCAACAAATAATTTCGAGCTGAAGCAAGGCTTTCTTCAAACTATCCTGAACAATTGTGTCTTCAGAGGGAAGGTAATTGAAGATCCTAACACTCACTTGATAGATTTTGAGAAAATCATGAACACCTTCTAGTACAATGGAGTGTCAAAAGATACAGTATACTTAAGAACATTCCCTTTCTCACTAAAGTATGACGCGAAGCACTGGCTTCGTAGCTTACCAACGGGGTCGATCAGGACATGGGAAGATATGACTAGAAAGTTTCTTGACAAATACTTCTCAGCTACAAAAATAGTGAAATTCAGAAGGGAAATTCACAACTTCTGCCAGACGGACACTGGAATAGTTTTCGAGGCTTGAGAAAGATTCAAGGAGATAATGAGGAAGTGTCAACATAATAGGATTGAATTATGGATGGATCTCCAGAACTTTGGGGATGGACTGACACCTCTCTCACGACGAACTCTGAATACTACAGTTGGAGGTCCTTTAATGAAGAAGACTCCTGAAGAGATCGTAGCAATTCTTGATGAACTCTCTGAAGATGCTAACCAGTTGCATGTTGAGAGTAATGATAGAAAAAAGATCAGTTGGGGTTCATCAAGTAGACTCTAACACAGCAGTGCAAGCCCAACTAGACGCGATGGGCAAAGAGATAAGAAAGTTGACATTAGCCAAGGTACAAAGCCAACCATCACCAGTTTGTGATTTCTATGGAATGGGTCATCCAACGCATTAGTGTCAGGCTTTAGCTGCTGATGAAGTGGTAAATATTGTGGGAAGCTTTGACAGAGGCAACTACCAGAGTGGTAATAATTTTAACTCTATAGGACATAGGCACCCAGGCTTTTCTTGGAGTTCCCCAAGTGGTGGCCTGAACTCATGGCAGCAGAATAACTCCAGATCCCAAGAACAAGGAGCTCCAGGTTTTCAAAATCAACAAAGACAGCAATATCAGCCTCCACAGTCTAATTAGTCTAGCATGGAAAATCTCATGAATGCCTTTATTATTAGGACAAATGAGAGGCTTGAAACCCATAGCTCTGTTATACGAGAACATGGTGCAGTTATCAAAGATGACTTTTCGAAACCTGGAAAGACAGGTTGAGAAACTAGCTACTTTGTTGTTTGAGAGGGTTCTAGGAACGCTCCCTGTTGATACTGAAAGAAATCCAAAAGAGACAATAAATGTAGTTTCTTTGAGGAGTAGGTGCGAGTTGGAGTATCCCATAGCAAAGCAAGAGGATGAGCTGGTTGAAAGACGGGTAGAGATTGTGGAAGTGTAGAAGAATGATAACATTCAAAAAGGTGCAGGGATGTTAGGTGATGGTCTGAAGAAGAAGAAGGGGAAGACTAAATCTCAGAAAAAGAAGAAGGGTGACAATGCAACAAATAATGAGATTGAAGAGAGCAAATACATGCCTGCTCTACCTTTCCCCTAGAAGCAACAGAGAGAGAAGTTAGGCAAACAATTCGAGCGCTATCTAGAAGTGTTCAAGTAGGTGCATGTGAATATACCTTTCACAAAGGTGCTTTCACAGATGCCAGCTTATGCTAAATTCATGGAGGAGATATTGTTCAAGAAACAGAAAGCGGAAGAGAAATCGGTGGTGAAGCTCACAGAGCATTGTAGTGCCAACTTGCAGAATAAGCTCCCTAAAAAATATGGAGATCCAGGGAGTTTTACAATACCTTGCTCTTTCGAAAGTACTAAATTTAAAAAATATTTGTGTGATTCAGGTGCTTCCATTAATATTATGCCTTTGTCTATTTTTAGGAAATTAGAGGGAGATATTGGAGAGATCAGGTCGGTACCTGTGTCCTTGCAGCTGGCGGATCAGACCACAATCATACCGGAAGGAATAGTGGAGGATGTGCTAGTTCGGGTGGACAATTTTGTGATTCTGGTGGACTTCATTGTGGTGAATATGGAGGAGAATAGGGAGGTCCCGCTGATTTTAGGAAGACCCTTTTTGGCTACGGGCAGTGCAATTCTAGATATTCAGGAAAGACTGTTCATGCTCAGAGTGGGGCATGAAAGGCTGATCTTCAAAATGGAAGGAGAAAGGGGGGCCCTGAAAGAGCAAATCGGAAAGAGTGAAGCTGATAAGTGTGGGGTGTACCCAAATAAGGCAAAAAAGAAGCTCTCAGCGTGGATGTGTGCACTAGGTTGAGCGTGCAAAGGAGATCCCGACTTCGATTCAGCCCCCGACTAAATGAATCAGGGAAGTTTCTTTTGCCTCTAGCTTTTTATTTGTGTGCCATGGGGACATGCCACAATTTAAAGTGTGGGGTGGGGAATGTATATATGTATATGTGTGTTTGTAATCGTTTCTTTTGATTGATTTTTTTTTACTTTTCCCGACGATGGATTTCCTCAGCTGTCTTCTTGAGGGATTAAAGTTGAAGAAAAAAAATTTATTTTGTTCTTCTTAGGTAGTGTAATAATTCCCCCTTGATTTTTCTTTGTGTCGCGGTTCTTTTCTAAGTGTTTTCTTTAAACCGGGTGTAGTTAGTTTTTCTTTTAGTAGAAGTAATGAAGTCTTGTGCTAAGTGTTAAGGGGAGATGACTTTTCTTAACTTTTGTTGTGCCTTGAGAGCAGTGAGTGCCTTATTTGTGACGCCTAGTCTCAGTTCTTGACTCTTAAATAAGTACCTTAAATTGTGTGATTGTAACTTTGCTTAACTATTTGGACTAGAAAGTCGGGATAGATATGATCCTAAGTGAGCTATGTGTCAATGTGTGTGTGGGGTTTTTTGTTTATATTTTGTGCATATCGATTGATTTCTAGAACTTGCCTCTTGTGTTTGCAAAGCAAAATAGTAGTCTTGTTCAGTCTAGGAAGTGATATAGGCAGTTCTTTGGTGAGCCAAATTTATGTTTTACCCACCTAATTTTAAAGTATCTTAGTTAGACCCGTTGAGCCTGTATTCCTATTTCTTTGGCAACCGCATACAAGATTGACCCCTTTGTTTGAAGTGTCTATCTATTTGAACTTTTTACCTCTCGTGAGCACTTGAATTTGTATAAGATTGTAAAAACTAAGTGAGCTATGGTCGAGTTTTGTGTGGAACTATAGAAAAAGGAGATAGGTGCACTATTTGAAAATTTGTGAGAGCCCCTTGTAGAAAATTGAAAAAAGAGTTTGTTTGAAAAGGAAGAAAAAAAATCATAATGTAGAAAAGAAATAAAATGGATTCCATGCTAGTGGTAGTTCTCATCTGCTTTATGCTTAAGGATATTGTGAGCTTGATGCTATTATGTATGAAGGTTGGGGTTTGATTCAACGTAAGTGTGGGATTTGAATTGTTAATGTATATGTATTACAGTGCTTAGGGAGGTGGAGTCACTATATCCAGATCTATCCTTCCCATCCCGCAACCTACATTACAACCAAATTAAGTCCTATTTGATTTGTGACTGAATGGGCTCAATTAGCAGAGTATTACACCGCGGGCAAGGCTATGGTACGTCTTTTGTGGCATATGAATCTTAATTCTGAGAGTGAGTGAATTATTTCTATCTTGAGTTCCTAATTATTCTTAAAATTTATCTTATGTGGAACTACTCTCTATTGTTTGTATGAGGGCACGTGATTTGCGAAGGTAAGGTGAAATATTTGACCTCTGTGTTAGAGTAAGTGAACAGGTTGTGAAAAATGCATGGTGCTTTTGAATCAAGTTTTGAGGTTAGGATGTTATGATATGGTGCTTAGTCTACTTTAAATATTCTTTGCATGATGCGTTAGGGAAGTTGTCTGATAAGAAGGTCATCTCTATGTGAAGTGCAGTTTGATTGCTCGAGGACGAGCAATGGTTTAAGTGTGGGGTGTTGATGGTAGGCTAGAATCACGTGTTTTAGTCATAGTTTTCGCTCTAATTACTGCATTTTACTTGTATTAAAGTTTAATTGATAGTGAATTGCACTTATTATGTATTTTATGCCTTGCAGAAAATGATTCCGAGCTATTAAGATAATTTGGAGCTAATTTGAACAAGTTGGAGCTTTGAAGTCTGAGAAAAAACCCAAGATATTAAGTTGGGATCACGTTCGGGGGTTGAGGACCAAGTCTGGATGTCAAAAAGTGAGAAAACAAAATTACTCTGAGAAAATTGCACAACCGCCCCGCTCCATGTGTAGCGGGGCGCTAGTGTAAAATTCCTACAGAGTGAAAAAAATCAACTCTCTGAAAATCCTCACTGATGTGGCGCATGGGGCGCCACGCCAGTGTATTTTCGCGGTCCAGTTGTCCCACTTCGGCTTGAAAAGGGTAGTTTCATCTGGGCCCATTCCTACATGGTATAAATACACCAAAAACATGATTTTTAGAGGACTTTTGACTTTGGGATTGTAATGTTAGCTTGATGTTTTCTTGTTCTTTAATTATATTTGTGATGACTTCCTCCATGATTATGGAGTAGTTTCCCTTAAGGATTGACGGGTATGGTGTTTTGATAAATATTTGCTGATTTTTAACTCTTGTTCTTGCTTGAATTCGTTTAAGGAGCTTTGAATTGTTGCAACTTTATTCACAGGTCTATTTAATCGAAAGAGAAATATTTTGGTGATTATCTTTGCATTATTTTGTTTGATTTAATTCATTTATTTTTTTAAGTAATCAAAAGAACTTGTTGAATTGTTGTTTAAATCAAGTTAGGAGAATATTTGAGAGACGTTTTCCTGAAGACTAATCCATTAACGCATGCTTGCATACTTCACAGTGCTTATATTAGTTCACCTCGTAGAGTTAAGATTTAGTCGAGAGATGAGTCTTGACTACACGCTTGAACTAATCATCGAGTGAATTCGTGAGAATCATTTGAACATTAGAGTGAATTAGACTAGAGTTGAATCTCAAATAGCTATCTTGCACCTATCCTGTCAAACCCTTATTCCTTACATTGATAAGAAACCAACTCTGCTAATCTCTAGTTCTTTGCAGTCAATTGTCAATTGCTTTATTTTAGTAGTTAAACATAGTTCATAATCATTTAACACAAGTGTTGATCCTCCTGAATAGCAATTAAACCAGAAATTACTCGAACATTGACTAAATCCAATCCCTATGAAGACGATAATTTATCTATACTATCTTTGGCTAGGGAGCATTAATTTAGTGTTGTGTTTTGTGCTCGTCAAATGCCTATGAGGACAATAGTAAAAGCAATGATAAAGTGCAAATAAAGTTGTTTAATTGAGATCAAAACTAAATTATAGTTTATGTCTGCAGAAAATTTTGTCCTCTTATTGTCACGACCCAAACCGATGGGCCGCGACAAGTGCCTGAGTTCTTGTGATGACTCAAAAGGTCATCACTTGTTTTAAAATAAAATTCTACGTTCCGAGGCCTTAAAACCCTCTTTTTGCATCAGCTCGATTTGCGTGCGCAGTCCGGACGTGTAGCCGGAAAGCCTATATGTGAAAATCTGTGAAAAATGGTAAATTTTGACGATAAAATGAATTAATTTGACTTCGGACAACATTTTGGGTAAACGAACCCGAACCCGTGATTTGACGGTCCCGGAGGGTCCGTAGGAAAATATGGGACCTGGGCGTATGCCCGAAATTGAATTCCGAGGTCCCAAGCCCGAGAAATGAATCTTTGAAGAAAATTGTTTTCTGAAATTGTTTAAAGGATTTGGAAATGAAATTTGATTCGAACATGTTGGTATTGGGCCCGTATTTTGGTTCCGGTGCCCGGTACAGGTCATATATATGATTTAAGATTCTGTGAAGTTTGGTAAGAAACGGAATCCGTTTGACGTGATTTGGACCTTAAATGCAAAATTGATGTTTAAGGAAGTTTTGAGAAAATTTCATTGATCTTGAGGTTTAATTTGATGTTCATGATGTTATTTTGGTGATTTGAGTGCACGAATAAGTCCGTAGGATGTTTTTGAGGTTGGGGGTATATTTGGTTTGGAGCCCCGAGGGCTCAGGTGAGTTTTGGATAGGCCACGGGGTGCATTTCGGACTTAGAACATTGCAGATTTTCTCAGCTGGTGTATCAGGTTTGCAGGCTTCGCAAATGCGAAGCTTGGCTCGCAAATGCGACAAACCAATCGCAAATGCGAAAGAGTGGACTGGCAGCCTGAGTCGCAAATGCGACTTCATCATCGCAAATGCGACTTCGCATTTGCGAACAGCTTCTCACAAATGCGATGATGGCTGGGAGGCTGAGGTATCGCAAATGCGACACATGTTTCGCAAATGCGAAAGTCCCAAAATCCTGAAGGGTTCGCAAATGCGAACGCTGTTTCGCAATTCCCACATCAGCAGAGGTCGGGGTTCGCAATTGCGAACCCCTGTTCCCAATTCCCACATCTGAGACCTGCAACTTTTATACTTAGACGATTTTAAACCCATTTTCCACATTCTCTCAAAATAAAAACACACTTAGGCGACTTTTCAAGGATTTCTTCTTCTCCAAATCAGTTGTAAGTCATTTTTAACTAACTTCCTTCAATTTTTAACATCTTTTAAAATGATTTCAATTTCTAATCAATGATTTTCATGGGGGAAATTGGGTGTTTGGGTAGAACCTAGTTTTTTCAAAAATTGGGGATTTGGTGTAACGACCTGACCGGTCGTTTTTGGAATTTACGCCCCGATCCCCTATTAACTACTTTCCCCAAGTTCTTTCTGCTATATTGATTTGTCGGGATGTTCGGTTTCGAGTTTCGGAGAGTTTTGGGACACTTGGTCCCCAAATGAGAGCTTAAGTGTCGGAAAATCGACCGTAGTCGAAACAGTGTGAAGACGGCCTCGGAATGGAAATGCGATGGTTTCGTTAGCTTTGTTAGGTGATTTCGGGGTTGCGAGCATGTTCGAAATGTGTCTTGGAGGTCCGTAGCTAATTTAGGCTTGAAATGCCGAAGTTTGAATTTTTGAAGTTTCCGATCCGATAGTAAGATTTTGATCCGAGGGTCGGAATGGAATTCCGGAAGTTGCACTAGCTCCGTCATGTCATTTGGGATGTGTGCGCAAAATTTCAGGTCATTCGGACGCGGTTTGGTTAGGTTTTTGATCGAAATCGTATTTTGAGGAAAATTGGAGTTCTTAGGCTTAAATCCTTGATTTATTCGAGTTTCCGATGTTGTTTTAGGTGGTTTAAGGGTTGGTACAAGTTTGAATGAGATATTGGGTGTTGTTGGTGCTTTTGGTTGAGGTTTCGGGGGCCTCAGGTGTGTTTCGGATGGGCTACGGGTCATTTTTCCTATGTTTGAACTGCTGTTCTGCTATCTGTTATTTCCTTCTACGCGATCGCATTGATTTGCCCGCAATCGCATTGCACAAATTTGGTCAGCAATATTTTCCTTCTATGCGATCGCATTGATTTGCCCGCGATCGCATTGCACAAATTTGGTCAGCAATATTTTCCTTCTATGCGATCGCATTGATTTGCCCGCGATCGCATAGCACAAATTTGGTCAGCAATATTTTTCTTCTATGCGATCGCGTTGATTTGCCCGCGATCGCTTAGCACAAATTTGGTCAGCAATATTTTTCTTCTATGCGATCGCCTTGATTTGTTCGCGATCGCATAGGCCAACTTCTGAGCCTTTAAATTTTACTCTTCGCGATCGCATTCATCCTCTTGCGATCGCATCGAACAACACCTGGGCAGATCCATTAAAATTCCAATTCGAGGGTTTATGCCTATTTTCATATTTTCGAATTTGGGAGCTCGGGAGGGGCGATTTTTGAAGACTTTTGCACCTGGGTAACTTGGGTAAGTGATCTCTACCCAACTTAGATCAATTTCCATGATTAATAACTTAAATCTAGCCTTTAAATTTCGAATTTGGTGGGAAAATTTGGGAAAAATTGGGTAAACTTCATAGGCCGAATTATTGGGTTTTGACTGGATTTTTGACATCCGATTTGTAAGTGTGAGGATTCTGAAAATGTGAATTTTTCCCGATTCCGAGACGTGGGCCCGAGGGGCGTTTTGGTCATTTTACCTAATTTCGCGTCTTAGCTTTGAATTAAATTGTAGAATCAGTTGCTTGAGATGTTATTTACGATATGTAATTGAATTGAATAGATTTGGGCCATTTGGAGTCGAGTACTCGTGGCAAGAACGTGGTTTCTAGTTGATTTTGAGCCGGTTCGAGGTAAGTATCTTGCCTAACCTTGTGTGGGGGACTTCCCCTTAGGATTTGAGTCTTCTCTGTTGATTGTAATCCGAGTGCGCGAGGTGACGAGTGCGTGCTCGGACTTATTTGTGGAAACTTGGCCTTTTAGGATTCTTAGGTCCTTATATTCATTGAGTATGAAGTTGTTCTTGATATGATTGGATTCCCCATTACTAGTTTCACCTCTACATGTTTTACTTGGAATTTACTGTTTATGGTTCATTCTTATTGCCTAATTGACTCTTACATTTGTTTAACTGATGATCTTTCCTCTATTGTCGCGTTAACTTTCATAACTGCTTGTTTTATTGGAAATCATTATTATCACCCATGTAATTATTTAGTCTTAATTGAAATTGTTGTATATCCTTCGTAACCTGCCCAACCTTTGAAAGAAGAGTAGATATTCTATGTTTAGTTGATATTTCCTTATTTTAAATTTATTTGACTCTTGTTAATTCCCTTATTGTTGAACTACATGCTATGGGGGTCGTTGCTTCATATTATTTTCTCCCTTGTTGAGTTGACTCACTTGTTGTGTTCTTGTGTATATATTTTCATTGTTGCTGTTGTACTTAGGGTGTGATGCACGATGTTCAGTTATTGATATTGTGATGCACGAGGTTTCTGCCGTGCGGTTATTGATATTGTGATGCACGAGGTTTCTGCCGTGCGGTTGTTGTTGTGGGGTCGCACGAGGTTTCTGCCATGCTATTGCTACTATTTATATATTGCACATGCGGCGTAACAAGGCGGGATATGTATATATGCTTCTATGTGGGTTGTGCATGTGGCGAAATAAGGTGGGAACATTATGATGCACGTGTGACGAAACAAGGCGGGCACTTATTATGTTATTATTTGCACACGTGGCAGAACAAGGTGGGCTATGTCAGGGGTTGGTTGTGAGTATTTGTGATGGCCTGAGGGCATTTCTGTTTTGATCAAATGTTGTGAGTGTGGTACGTTTACCTATATGAACTTTGTCTCGTGGAGTTGTGAGGTGAGTTATCAGTGTGACCGTGAGGCTGATGAGGGCATGGGATGCCAGTTGTTAGATTTTAGGTACTGGGACTCGTGAGTTGAAATTGTTCGAGATTTGGTAATTCGTGGTAATTGTTGAATAAGACCTGATGTGAACACCGTCGTAGGATCTGAGTTATTGTTTTGTTTTCCCCTTTTCTGTATTGTGACTTTAGGATTTGGGATGAGTTTTTGCCCGTTCTTATGTGTCATCATTTTTAATATCTTCGTTGTTACTTGTTGTTCTTTTCCCTTATTGTGATTGTAGCATTGTTGGTCACTTCGTACAGTCTTTATATAGATATATATCATGTTCCGTTGTTCCTATCATTGCACTGTTTATTAGACCGGTAGGTGTCTCGACTGTTCCTCGTCACTACCCCACCGAGGTTAGTCTTGATACTTACTGGGCACCGCTGTGGTGTGCTCATGCTACTCTTCTGCACATTTTTGTTGTGCAGATCCAGGTATTTTTCACTCAGTTCTATCATCCTTGGGATGAGGTGTTCCTGTAGATACTTCGAGGTATATCTGCTACGTCCGCAGACCGAGGAGTCCCTTTCTATCTTCTGTAATAAGTATAGCCCTTTTTAGTATTATCCCTTGTTTAGATATTTCCGGAGTTAGAGCTTCTTATGTATCTCATAGCTTGTGATTTGTGAGATTCCGAGTTTTTGGGAATTTTGTTAGCTTCGGAAGTTGTTATAGTATGTGCGCGGCACCTTCAACACTGTTTATTTTTATTATTCCGGTTTTAGTTATTTCTTCCACAATTATTGTTTATATTCCGCATTGTTAGGCTTACCTAGTCATAGAGACTAGGTGTCGTCACGATTGTTCGCGGAGGGCGAACCGGGGTCGTGACAAGTTGGTATCAGAGTTCTAGGTTCATTGGAGTCACGAATCACAAGCCGGTTTATTAGAGTCTCGTGGATCGGTACAGAGACGTCTGTACTTATCTGCGAGAGGCTATGTAACCATTAGGAAAAATCCACTTCATTTGATTTCCCTGTCGTGCGAGATTTTTGACATCACAATTCTAAACCACTGTCTTCTACTCTCTCACAGATGGTGAGGACACGTACTACCCGAGATGATCAGGCACCCGCTCTCCCTACTACAGCCGTCAGAGGCCGGGGCCGAGGTAGAGACCGAGGACGCACACGTGGTGCAGCGAGAGCACCTGCGGGAGTTGCCGCCGAGGCACCACCAATACAACCAGCCGGAGTCCAGGCACCTGACACGCCTGCTGCTACTACTCCAGCCTTTCAGGAGACTGTGGCACAGTTCATGAGCATGTACACCACTTTGGCTCAGGCGGGGTTGTTTCCCCTTGCTGCAGCCACATCCCAGGCCGGGGAAGGAGCACAGACTCCCGCCGCCCGCACTCCTAAGCAGTGAGTGCATATCGAGCAGGTCCCTGACATTATTCATGTGCGGCCTGCAGTCCGAGATCAGCCCGAGGGCAGGGCAGCAGCTTCCGAGGAGGAGCAACTGAGGCTTGAGAGGTTCAAAAAGTACGAGCCTCTTGTATTCAGCGGTCTAGCATCGGAGGATGCTCTGGGATTTCTAGATGAGTGTTACCGCATTCTCCGTACCATGGTTATATCAAAATCGAGTGGGGTTTCTTTCACCGCCTTCCAGCTTCGAGGAGCCACCTATCAGTGGTGGCGTGCTTATGAGTTAGACGGTACGAACGAGGCTACTTCACTGACTTGGATCCAGTTTTCAGATATGTTCCTAAGAGAGTTTGTCCCTCAGAGCCTCAGGGACGCATGGCATGCTGAGTTTGAACATTTGCGCCAGGGTACTATGACCGTCTCAGAGTACGCTGTCCGTTACACCAGCTTGGCTAGACATGCCCCAGCCTTGGTTTCTACTGTTCGCGAGAAGGTTGGCCGGTTTATTGAGGGGTTTATTCCCAGCATCAGGTCCAGTATGGCTCGTGAGTTGGAGATGGATATTTCTTATCAGCAGGTGGTGAGCATTGCTAGGAGGATAGAGGGTATGCATGCTAGGGAGAGAGAGGACAGAGGGGTCATGAGAGAGAGGGCAGACGAGATCAGGAGAGAGAGTTGAGGAGGCGAGGAGACCTCGTAGACCGGGGAGATATGCTGGTCCTTATTTTGGAGGCAGGGTACGTCATGGTAGAGGTTTTGTGGGTCAGCCAGTTCAGTTCGTGCTTCAGGCCTTGCAGGGTGACTCAGGTGTTCATGGGTCTCGGAGTACCCGTACCGCACAGTTCCCACCGCCTCGTCAGCAGAGAGGGTGCTTTGAGTGTGGAGATACTAGCCACATGGTGAGAGATTATCCCAGACTTCGGACCGATGTGTCACAGCGAGGTATTCAGGCGAGTAGAGGGCGCCTAAGAGGGGGAGGCCCAACCCGTTGATGTGTTTCATATAGTAGGCTTAAGGCTGCTAGGCCAGGTGATGTCATTCAGGTATGCCTCAGTTTGTTACAAAGGAGCACCATCCGTAGTTCACTACAGTCCTGCCTATCGGGATGAATTTCCCTATTTTGTTGCTCCCTTATGGGTGCATTTCATGATTTGCACTCTATTTATGTGATTATCCTCTTGGGAGGTTTTATGAGTGATAGCCGTGTCTATCGTCCGTTTCTAGCTGTTGTCGAGAGTTACGAGACTAGTAGTAGAATTCCTGTTGTCCGTTTCGATAGGTTTGATGTGATTTCTGAGTATCCTTGGTTGCGAGCTGTGATTTGTTATGCTCCACCGGTGTGGGAGCCAGTCCGTGTTGTAATTTTGTTGACGGAATTGATCTAGTGAGAGTCTCTAGATGGCTTGATGTGTACCCTACTTGTGATACAGAGTTGAGGGCGGGACCCTCGTGATTTCATATGAATTGATGTGTTGAGACCGGGCTGTGTACCGCGACGAGAGTTATATCAGTATAAGATCCTAGTGAGTCTTTTTATATGCTTTAATTCTTTTTCGTTAGATTGTTTTGTAGATTAGCGTTGATAGAAAATATGTGCTTGTCTGACTTGTTTGATAGTTCCCTTATGTGTTTCCCTTCCCATGTTCAGTCATTTTCGTTCTGTTGCTTCTTGAGTTTTGGCTTGTGGGGTGTGTGCCCGTTGGTATTAGCTGAGATCTGGTCATTCGGGTGTTTAGTTATGTGGTTTTCGTGGTTATTGTATCATCGCCAGTGTGGTGGAGGTTTGAGAAGAGTTCCTATTGAATATGAGGCTTATGGCCGGTGCAGATTTGATCTCAAGCAAATATTGTTATCAGAAATGTTATTGTGGGCCTACGTGTGATGCGTCATGTTACGTGGTTGTACCCTGTGGGTGTTGGCACGAATTGAAGTAGATGGTTGAGACTGATACCGGGTGTGGATTTAGAATCGGATCTTTGGGAAATGGATGGAAGGTGAAAATTCTGGTTCTAAGGTTTATTGGTATTGCTGGAAAGGAAAATTTCAGTTAAGATGTGTCGTCAGGCTTATGTGGATTGGGGTGACGTGGGATCACCCGCGGGTGTATGTTGGAAGTGTGCATTCTGTGACTGAGGACTTCGAGGCAAATCTTAGCACGTTCGAGGACGAACGTTGGTTTTAAAAGGGGGAGGATATAACGACCCGACCGGTCGTTTTTGGAATTTACGCCTCGATACCCTATTAACTGCTTTCCCCAAGTTCTTTCTGATATTTTGATTTGCCGGGATGTTCGGTTTCGAGTTTCGGAGAGTTTTGGGACACTTGGTCCCCAAATGAGAGCTTAAGTGTCGGAAAATCGACCGTAGTCGGAACAGTGTGAAGATGGCCTCGGAATGGAAATCTGATGGTTCCGTTAGCTTCGTTAGGTGATTTCGGGGTTGGGAGCGTGTTCGGAATGTGTCTTGGAGGTCCGTAGCTAATTTAGGCTTGAAATGCCGATGTTTGAATTTTCGAAGTTTCCGATCCGATAATGAGATTTTGATCCGAGGGTCGGAATGGAATTCCGGAAGTTGCAGTAGCTCCGTCATGTCATTTGGGATGTGTGTGCAAAATTTCAGGTCATTCGGACGCGGTTTGGTTATGTTTTTGATCGAAATCGTATTTTGAGGAAAATTGGAGTTCTTAGGCTTAAATCCTTAATTTATTCGAGTTTCCGTTGTTGTTTTAGGTGGTTTAAGGGTTGGTACAAGTTTGAATGAGATATTGGGTGTTGTTGGTGCTTTTGGTTGAGGTCCCGGGGGCCTCGGGTGTGTTTCGGATGGGCTACGGTTCATTTTTCCTATGTTTGAACTGCTCTTCTGCTATCTGGTATTTCCTTCTATGCGATCGCATTGATTTGCCCGCGATCGCATAGCACAAATTTGGTCAGCAATATTTTCCTTCTATGAGATCGCATTGATTTGCCCGCGATCGCATTGCACAAATTTGGTCAGCAATATTTTCCTTCTATGCGATCGCATTGATTTGCCCGCGATCGCATAGCACAAATTTGGTCAGCAATATTTTTCTTCTATGCGATCGCGTTGATTTGCCCGCGATCGCTTAGCACAAATTTGGTCAGCAATATTTTTCTTCTGTGCAATCGCCTTGATTTGCTCGCGATCGCATAGGCCAACTTCTGAGCCTTTAAATTTTACTCTTCGCGATCGCATTCATCCTCTTGCGATCGCATAGAACAACACTGGGCAGACCCATTAAAATTCCAATTCGAGGGTTTATGCCTATTTTCATATTTTCGAATTTGGGAGCTCGGGAGGGGCGATTTTTGAAGACTTTTGCACCTGGGTAACTTGGGTAAGTGATCTCTACCCAACTTAGATCAATTTCCATGATTCCTAACTCAAATCAAGCCTTTAAATTTCGAATTTGGTGGGAAAATTTGGGAAAAATTGGGTAAACTTCATAGGTTGAATTATTGGGTTTTGATTGGGTTTTTGACATCCGATTTGTAAGTGTGAGGATTCTGAAAATGTGAATTTTTCCCGATTCCGAGACGTGGGCCCGAGGGGCATTTTGGCCATTTTACCTAATTTCACGTCTTAGCTTTGAATTAAATCGTAGAATCAGTTGCTTGAGATGTTATTTACGATATGTAATTGAATTGAATAGATTTGGGCCATTTGGAGTCGAGTACTCGTGCCAAGAACGTGGTTTCTAGTTGATTTTGAGCCGGTTCGAGGTAAGTATCTTGCCTAACCTTGTGTGGGGGACTTCCCCTTAGGATTTGAGTCTTCTCTGTTGATTGTAATCCGAGTGCGCGAGGTGACGCGTGCGTGCTCGGACTTATTTGTGGAAACTTGGCCTTTTAGGATTCTTAGGTCCTTATATTCATTGAGTATGAAGTTGTTCTTGATATGATTGGATTCCCCATTACTAGTTTCACCTCTACATGTTTTACTTGGAATTTACTGTTTATGGTTCATTCTTATTGCCTAATTGACTCTTACATTTGTTTAACTGATGATCTTTCCTCTATTGTCGCGTTAACTTTCATAACTGCTTGTTTTATTGGAAATCATTATTATCACCCATGTAATTATTTAGTCTTAATTGAAATTGTTGTATATCCTTCGTAACCTGCCCAACCTTTGAAAGAAGAGTAGATATTCTATGTTTAGTTGATATTTCCTTATTTTAAATTTATTTGACTCTTGTTAATTCCCTTATTGTTGAACTACATGCTATGGGGGTCGTTGCTTCATATTATTTTCTCCCTTGTTGAGTTGACTCACTTGTTGTGTTCTTGTGTATATATTTTCATTGTTGCTGTTGTACTTAGGGTGTGATGCACGATGTTTCTGCCGTGCAGTTATTGATATTGTGATGCACGAGGTTTCTGCCGTGCGGTTATTGATATTGTGATGCACGAGGTTTCTGCCGTGCGGTTGTTGTTGTGGGGTCGCACGAGGTTTCTGCCATGCTATTGCTACTATTTATATATTGCACATGCGGCGTAACAAGGCGGGATATGTATATATGCTTCTATGTGGGTTGTGCATGTGGCGAAATAAGGTGGGAACATTATGATGCACGTGTGGCAAAACAAGGCGGGCACTTATTATGTTATTATTTGCACACGTGGCAGAACAAGGTGGGCTATATTAGGGGTTGGTTGTGAGTATTTGTGATGGCCTGAGGGCATTTCTGTTTTGTTCAAATGTTGTGAGTGTGGTACGTTTACCTATATGAACTTTGTCTAGTGGAAGTTGTGAGGTGAGTTGTCAGTGTGACCGTGAGGCTGATGAGGGCACGGGATGCCAGTTGTTAGATTTCAGGTACTGCGACTCGTGCGTTGAAATTGTCCGAGATTTGGTAATTCGTGGTAATTGTTGAATAAGACCTGATGTGAACATCGTCGTAGGATCTGAGTTATTGTTTTGTTTTCCCCTTTTCTGTATTGTGACTTTAGGATTTGGGATGAGTTTTTGCCCGTTCTTATGTGTCATCATTCTTAATATCTTCGTTGTTACTTGTTGTTCTTTTCCCTTATTGTGATTGTAGCATTGTTGGTCACTTCGTACAGTCTTTATATAGATATATATCATGTTTCGTTGTTCCTATCATTGCACTGTTTATTAGACCAGTAGGTGTCTCGACTGTTCCTCGTCACTACCCCACCGAGGTTAGTCTTGATACTTACTGGGCACCGCTGTGGTGTGCTCGTGCTGCTCTTCTGCACATTTTTGTTGTGCAGATCCAGGTATTTTTCACTCAGTTCTATCATCCTTGGGAGGAGGCGCTCCTGTAGAGACTTCGAGGTATATCTGCTACGTCCGCAGACCGAGGAGTCCCTTTCTATCTTCTGTAATAAGTATAGCCCTTTTCAGCATTATCCCTTGTTTAGATATTTCCGGAGTTAGAGCTTCTTATGTATCTCATTGCTTGTGATTTGTGAGATTCCGGGTTTTGGGGAATTTTGTTAGCTTCGAAAGTTGTTATAGTATGTGCCGAGCGGCACCTTAAACACTGTTTATTTTTATTATTCCAGTTTTAGTTATTCCTTCCGCAATTATTGTTTATATTCCGCATTGTTAGGCTTACCTAGTCATAGAGACTAGGTGCCGTCACGATGGTTCACGGAGGGCGAACCGGGGTCGTGACATTTGGACCTCGATTTGAGGTCCGATTTCAAAACAAATTATGTATTTGAGTTTGTGGGGGAATGGGTGATCGGGTTTTGGTTCGAACCTCGAGTTTTGACCATGTGGGCCCGGGGGCGATTTTTGACTTTTTTGGTAAAATTGTGGAAAATTTATTTTTATGCATTCAAATTGATTCATTTAGTGTTTATTAATGTAATTAAGTAACTTGTGACTAGATACGAACGAATTGGTGGTGGAATCGAGGGGTAAAGCTATAATTGAAGCGTGAATTGTGTTCGTGGCATCGAGGTAAGTTTTTGGTCTAACCTTAGCTTGAGGGATTAGGAGTTGAGTCCTATTTGTTAAGTGTTAATTTTTGAGTACAACGTATAGGCATGGTGACGAGTATCTATACGTTGGTGTCTAGCATGGCCGGGAGTCTTTATATTTTGATTTTCATGACTTCGTTGTATCTTTCATGCCTTGGTGATGGTTTCTCTATGTTGTGTAAAGTTTGTGGAAGGAATTGTGACTTATGAACATTGAGGAGCGTTGGCTCAGGTTATGTAACGAATTGTGAAAGAGTAAGTGATAATTGAATCTCTAGAGCATTGGCTCGAGTTATGAAGTGAATTGTGGAGTAAAAGTGAGAAAGAAAAGAAGTTATCATGTTGACATTCTTGCCGGGCTATTATTGATTTATTTGTTATCTCCCTTGTCGGGTGTTGATATTATTGATGTTGTTCCCTTGCAGGGATCTTTATTGCAATTTCATTTATTCCCATGCCCTATTGTTTGTGATTGTTGTTTTAGTGAGGAAGAGCGTTATAGCACGAAGGGCGATGCCGTGCATTATTTGTTTTGTGAGGAAAGAGTATAAAGCACGATGGGTGATGCCGTGTATTATTGTGAGGAAAGAGTGTAAAGCACGAAGGGTGATGTCGTGCCGCACGATGTACCATTCCGTGCCGATTTTATTGATTATATGGTGAGGAAAGAGAGTAAAAGCACGAAGGGTGATGCCGTGCACACTTTTATTATATGATTGCTTTAGTGAGGACGAGAGTAAAAGCACGAAGGGTGATGCCGTGCATTTATTGAATTTTGATTCTTGTTGATATCTGAGTTATGTTATTTCTTTTGTTTATTTGATGCCTTTCTATTCCCTCCCATTTTTGACTGGTTATTTCTGTGTCTCTTTTCCGCTATATATATATTTGAACTGCACAGGTTTATGTGGTAGTCTGGTCTAGACTCGTCACTACCTCGCCGAGGTTAGGCTAGGCACTTACCAGCACATAGGGTCGGTTGTGCTGATGCTACACTCTGCACTCTTTTGTGCATATCCCAGTGCTGTTGACTTCGAACCGTAGGTTGGAGGCTATTTTCAGTTCGCGCGGAGATCCAAGGTAGACCTGCAGGCGTCCGTAGGCCCTGGCGTCTCCTCTATCCTTATTTCCTGTTTCACTTTCCTTATATTCAGAAATAGTGTATTGATATTTCTTCAGACTTTGTATGTAGTAAATCTTAGACCGTCTGTGATACTGTGACACCAGTTCTGGGTAGTCGAGGTTCAAACAGTTGTATTAGATATTCATGTTCAGATAGTTTATGGCTTCTTTCTTTCGCTTATGTTAAATTTCGCTGGTTAAATGTTATTATTATTATTAAAATTGCTAATCAATATAAAATGAGTAACAAGGGTAAATTATGAAAATTGATTGGCTTGCCTAGCTCGTACTAGTAGGCGCCATCACGACTCCCGAGGGTGGGAATCCGGATCGTGACAAGTTGGAATCAGAGCTCAAGGTTACATGGGTCTCACAGATCATAGACAAACTTAGTGGAGTCTGAGGGATCGGTACGGAGACGACTGTATTTATCCCCAGAGGCTACAGAGTTAGGAAAATTCCATATCTTTTCTTTCCTGTCGTGCGGTTTGGTTTCTCAATGCTGATTGAATTTCTATTCTGTTCTCTCACAGATGCCGAGAACACGCGCTTCCTCATCCGCTTACCAGCAGCCCGAGCCCCCAGCAGCAGCTCCCACGAGGGGCAGAGGCCGAGGTCGTGCTAGAGGCCGAGGTAGGGGCAGAGCCTAGCCCCGAGAAGCAGCACCAGCAGCAGAGCCTCAGGTTGACTTTGATGATGAGGTTCCGACCCCAGCAGCTCCGGTGGGCCCAGCTCAGGCCCCAGAGGTGTTTATTGCCACCCCAATTCTTCAAGATGCTCTGGTTCGTCTAGTGGGCCTTATGGAGAGTGTCACCCGGGCAGGTTTGCTTCCTGTAGCACCAGCCGTATCTCAGGCTGGAGGAGGAGCCCAGAATCTTGCTACTCGCACTCTGGAGTAGGTAGCTCCCCAGATTCAGACTCCAGCAGTTTAGCCAGTTGGAGCAGCTCAGCCGGGCGTGGTAGCCCAGGCCGGTGATGGAGCAGCTATGTCTGCCGATGCTTTGTGGAGATTGGACAGGTTAACCAAGCTCTTCACTACTACTCTCAGCGGTGCATCCACTGAGGATCCCCAGGATTATCTAGACAGCTGTCACGAGTTTCTCGGGAACATGGGGATAGTTGAGACCAATGGGGTCGATTTTGCCACTTTTTGCTTGTCTGGATCCGCCAAGACTTGGTGGAGAGATTATTGTTTGGCTAGACCGGCCGGATCACCAGCCTTGACTTGGGAGCAGTTCACGCAGCTATTTCTGGAGAAGTTTCTCCCTATCACTCAGAGAGAGGCCTGTCAGCGGCAGTTTGTGCGCCTCCAGCAAGGTTCCATGACTGTTACCCAGTACGAGACCAGATTCATCGATTTGGCTCATCAAGCTCTTATCGTACTTCCCACCGAGAGAGAGGGGGTGAGGAGGTTCATTGATGGACTTATTCAGCCGATTCGTCTTCAGATGGCTAGAGAGACTGGGAGTGAGATATCATTCCAGGAGGCGGCCAATGTGGGCAGGAGAGTGGAGATGGTTCTGTCGCAGGGGGGTGGTCATAGGTCGGACAAGAAGCCCCGTCATTCAGGCAGATTTAGTGGTACCTCGTCTGGGGGTAGAGATTCGTATGGTAGAGGCCATCCTCCTAGGCCCTTTCAGTCGGCACTCCAGGTTTCTAACGGTGCTTCAGGTGGCCTTGGTCCTCAGATGCAACATTCTGATCAGCAGTCCTACAGTGCACCACCAGCTCCTATCAGTGCACCGCCGCTTCAGAGTTTTCGGGGTGGTCATTAAGGTTGTTAGGGTCAGCAGCCACAGCAGCCGAGGGCTTGTTACACTTGTGGTGATGTGGATCATATTGCTAGATTTTGCCCTCGAGCACCGAGCAGATCTCAGCATCAGGGTTCCCGTGCCATGGTTCAGGCACCGAGTGTTCCACAGCCCGCCCAACCAGCTCGAGGTGGGGGTAGAGGTGCTAGAGGTGGGGGTAGATGTCCTAGAGCTGGAGCTCAGGAAGCTAGAGGTGGAGGCCAGCCAACGGCAGACTGTCCCAGAGATGTGGTTCAGGGTGGTGGGGCCCAGCCCCGATGTTATGCTCTTCCAGCTAAGCCCGAGGCTGAGGCTTCCGATGCAGTTATTACAGGTACCGTTCTGGTCTGTGATAGAGATGCTTCAGTGTTATTTGACCTAGGGTCTACATACTCGTATGTGTCATCTTATTTTGCACCGTATCTGGTCATGCCTAGTGATCCCTTGAGTGCTCCTGTTTATGTGTCTACACCGGTGGGTGATTTTATTGTGGTAAATCGAGTCCATCGTGCATGTATAGTTGTGATTGGGGGTCTTGAGACTCGTGTAGACTTGCTTTTCTGGACATGGTTGATTTCGATGTTATATTGGGGATGGACTGGTTATCACCTTATCACGCTATCTTGGACTGTCACGCCAAGACTGTGACCTTAGCCTCACCGAGTTTGCCTCGTTTAGAGTGGAGAGGGACTCTTGGTCATTCTACCCGTAGTGTTATCTCTTATGTGAAGGCTCGGCGTATGGTCGAGAAGGGGTGTTTGGCCTATTTGGCCTATGTTCGTGATTCTAGTGCTGAGGTTCCTTCTATCGAGTCTGTGCCCGTTGTCCGTGAGTTTCCTGAGGTATTCCCTTCAGACCTGCAGGGTATGCCACCCGACAGGGATATTGACTTCTGCATTGATTTGGCTCCGGGCACTCAGCCCATTTCTATTCTGCAGTATCATACGGCCCCGCCTGAGTTGAAAGAGTTGAAGGAGCAGTTGCAAGACTTGCTTGAAAAGGGTTTCATTAGCCCCAGTGTTTCGCCTTGGGGTGCGCCGGTGTTGTTTATTAAGAAGAAGGATGGGTCGATACGAATGTGTATAGATTACCGACAATTGAACAAGGTTACAATTAAGAATAAGTATCCGTTGCTGAGGATTGATGATTTGTTTGATCAGCTCCAGGGTGCCAAGGTATTTTCAAAGATTGACTTGAGACCTGGCTACTATAAGTTGAGGATTAGGGCATCCGATGTCCCTAAGACAGCTTTCCGCACTCGGTACGGGCATTATAAGTTCTTGGTTATGTCATTCGGGTTGACAAATGCCCCAGCAGCCTTTATGGATTTGATGAACCGAGTGTTCAGGCCTTATTTGGATTCATTCGTGATAGTCTTCATTGATGATATTTTGATATATTCCCGCAGCCGGGAAGAGCACGAGCAGCATCTTAGAGTGGTTCTTCAGACTTTGAGGGACAGTCAGTTGTACGCCAAGTTTTCGAAGTCTAAGTTCTGGTTGAGTTCAGTTGCATTCCTAGGTCATGTGGTGTCATCAAAGGGTATTCAGGTTGATCCGAAGAAGATTGAGGCAGCTAAGAAATGGCCTCGACCAGCATCAGCTACAGAGATCCGGAGTTTCTTGGGTTTGGCAGGCTACTATCATCGGTTCGTAGAGGGGTTTTTATCTATCGCAGCCCCGATGACCAGATTAACCCAGAAGGGTGCCCAGATCAGATGGTCGGACGAGTGTGAGGCGAGCTTTCAGAGGCTCAAGACAGCTCTGACTACGGCACCGGTGCTGGTTTTGCCCACGGGTTCAGGGCCTTATACAGTTTATTGTGATGCATCTCGTGTTGGGATTGGTGTGGTATTGATGCAGGATGGCAAGGTCATTGTCTATGCTTCGCGGCAGTTGAAGATTCATGAGAAGAACTATCCGATTCATGATTTGGAGTTAACAGCCATTGTCCATGCGTTGAAGATCTGGAGTATCTGTATGGCGTGGCATGTGAGGTGTTCACAGATCACAAGAGTCTGGAGTATTTGTTCAAGCAAAAGGAGTTGAATTTGAGGCAGAGGAGGTGTTTGGAGTTGTTGAAAGACTATGATATCACCATTTTATATCATCCCGGGAAGGCCAATTTGGTGGCCGATGCCCTGAGTAGGAAGTCAGCCAGTATGGGCAGTTTAGCTTATATTTCGGTCGGTGAGAGACTGCTTGCCTTGGATGTTCAGGCTTTGGCCAATCAGTTCGTGAGGTTGGATGTTTCTGAGCCCACCCGTGTGCTAGCTTGCACAGCCGCTCGTTCTTCATTATTGGAGCGTATCCGAGATCGGCAGTATGATGATCCCCATTTGTGTGTCCTCAGAGACATGGTGCAGCACGGAGGTGCCAAGCAAGTTACCCTAGGTGATGATGGAGTTTTGAGATTGCAGGGTCGAGTTTGTGTGCCTAATGTGGATGGTCTTCGAGAGTTGATTTTAGAGGAGGCCCATATCTCCCGGTACTCTATTCATCCGGGCGCCGCAAAGATGTATCAGGACTTGCGGTAGCATTATTGGTGGCGGAGAATGAAGAAGGATATCGTTGCATATGTGGCTCGGTGTTTGAATTGTCAGCAGGTTAAGTACGAGCATCAGAGGCCCGGTGGTTCATTTCAGAGGATTGAGCTTCCCGAGCGGAAGTGGGAGCGTATCACTATGGCTTTGTTACTGGACTCCCACGGACTCAGAAGAAGTTCGATGCAGTGTGGGTCATTGTTGATAGGCTGACCAAGTCAGCGCATTTCATTCCTGTGGCAGTCTCCTATTCTTCCGAGAGGTTAGCTGAGATCTATATCCGGGAGATTGTTCGTCTTCATGGTGTGCCCGTGTCTATCATTTCGGATCGAGGTACGCAGTTTACCTCACATTTCTGGAGAGCAGTTCAGCGAGAGTTGGGCACACGGGTTGAGTTGAGCACAGCATTTCATCCTCAGACGAACGGGCAGTCCGAGCGGACTATTCAGGTTTTGGAGGATATGCTCCGAGCTTGTGTCATTGACTTTGGAGGCTCATGGGATAAATCTTTACCTTTAGCAGAGTTTGCCTACAACAACAGCTACCAGTAGAGTATTCAGATGGCTCCTTATGAGGCTTTATATGGTAGACGATGTCGGTCTCCGGTTGGATGGTTTGAGCCGGGAGAGGCTCGGTTGTTGGGTTAGGATCTGGTTCAGGATGCCTTGAACAAGGTTAGGTTTCATACAGCTCAGTCCAGGCAAAAGAGCTATGCGAGCCGCAAGGTTCGTGATTTGGCATTCAAGGTCGGTGAGCGGGTATTGCTTCGAGTGTTGCCTATGAAGGGCGTGATGAGATTTGGGAAGAAGGGCAAGCTTTGCCCTAGGTTCATTGGCCCGTTTGAGATTCTTGATCGAGCGGGAGAGGTGGCTTATAGACTTGCGTTGCCGCCGAGCTTATCAGCCGTGCATCCACTGTTTCATGTGTCCATGATTCGGAAGTATCACGGCGATCCATGACACGTGTTAGATTTCAACACTGTCCAGTTGGACAAGGACTTGTCTTATGAGAAGGAGCCGGTAGCTATTCTAGACCGGCAGGTTCGTCAGTTGAGATCGAAGAGTTTTCCTTCTGTTCGTGTTCAGTGGAGAGGTCAGCCTCCTGAGGCATCGACCTGGGAGTCAGAGTCCGATATGCGGAGCCGTTATCCCCATCTTTTCCCCGACTCAGGTACTTCCTTCTTCTGTCCTTTCAAGGACGAACGGTTTGTTTTAGAGGTGGAAAATGTACTTGTTTTAAAATAAAATCTACATTCCGAGGCCTTAAAAACCTCTTTTAGCACCACCTCGATTTGCGTGCGCAGTCCGGGCGTGTAGCCAGAAAGCCTATATGTGAAAATCTGTAAAAAAAATGGTAAATTTTGACTATAAAATGAATTAATTTGACTTCGGTCAACGTTTTGGGTAAACGGACCCGGACTCGTAATTTGACGGTCCCGGAGGGTCCGTAGGAAAATATGGGATCTGGGCGTATGCCCGAAATCGAATTCCGAGGTCTCAAGCTTGAGAAATGAATTTTTGAAGAAAATTGTTTTCTGAAATTGTTTAAAGGATTTGGAAATGAAATTTGATTAGAACATGTTGGTATCTGCCCCGTATTTTGGTTCCAGCGCCCGGTACAGGTCATATATATGATTTAGGATAATTTTGTGAAGTTTGGTAAGAACCGGAATCCGTTTGACGTGATTCGGACCTTAAATGCAAAATTGATGTTTAAGGAAGTTTTGAGAAAATTTTATTGATCTTGAGGTTTAATTTGATGTTCATGATGTTATTTTGGTGATTTGAGTGCACGGATAAGTCCGTAGGATGTTCTTGAGGTTGGGGGTATATTTGGTTTGGAGCCCCGAGGGCTCGGGTGAGTTTTGGATAGGCCACGGGGTGCATTTTGGACTTAGAACATTGCAGATTTTCTCAGCTGGTGTATCAGGTCTGCAGGCTTCGCAAATGTGAAGCCTGGCTCGCAAATGCAAAAGAGTGGACTGGCAGCCTGAGTCGCAAATGCGATTTCATCATCGCAAATGCGACTTCGCATTTGCGAACAGCCTCTCGCAAATGCGATGATGGCTAGGAGGCTGAGGTATCGCAAATGCATCACATGTTTCGCAAATGCGAAAGTCACAATATCCTTAAGGGTTTGCAAATGCGAACCCTGTTTCGCAATTCCGTTATCAGCAGAGGTCGGGGTTCGCAATTACGAACCCTGTTCGCAATTCCCACACCTGAGACCTGCAACTTTTATACTTAGACGATTTTAAACCCATTTTACACATTCTCTCAAAACAAAAACACACTTAGGCGATTTTTCAAGGATTTCTTCTTCTCCAAATCAATTGTAAGTCGTTTTTAACTAACTTCTTTCAATTTTTAACATCTTTAACATGATTTCAACTTCAAATCAATGATTTTCATGGGGGAAATTGGGTGTTTTGGGTAGAACCTAGGTTTTTCAAAAATTGGGGATTTGGACCTCGATTTGAGGTCTGATTTCAAAACAAATTTTGTATTTAAGTTCATGGGGGAATGGGTGATCGGGTTTTGGTTCGAACCTCGGGTTTTTACAATGTGGGCCCGGGAGCAATTTTTGACTTTTTGGGTAAAACTTTGGAAAATTTATTTTTATGCATTCGAATTGATTCATTTAGCGTTTATAAATGTAATTAAGTAACTTGTGACTAGATACGAACGAATTGGTGGTGGAATCGAGGGGTAAAGCTATAATTGAAGCGTGAATTGTGTTCGTGGCATCGAGGTAAGTGTTTGGTCTAACCTTAGCTTGAGGGATTAGGAGTTGAGTCCTATTTGTTAAGTGTTAATTGTTGAGTACAACGTATAGGCATGGTGACGAGTATCTATACATTGGTGTCTAGCATGCCCGTGAGTCTTTATGTTGTGATTTTCATGACTTCGTTGTATCTTTCATGCCTTGGTGATGGTTTCTATATGTTGTGTAAAGTTTGTGGAAGGAATTGTGACTTATGAACATTGAGGAGTGTTGGCTCAAGTTATATAACGAATTGTGAAAGAGTAAGTGATAATTGAATCTCTAGAGCATTGGCTCGAGTTATGAAGTGAATTGTGGAGTAAAAGTGAGAAAGAAAAGAAGTTATCANCTTACTTAAGTTGATGACTTTATATCCGGTTTGTACTCCCCCATAGCATGCTTCCCTTCCTAGTTAACTGTTTAATTTTCGGTATTCTTTCCTTTATTGCATATATATATATATATATATATATATATATATATATATATATATATATATATTCTGTTTATCCTCTCTCATCTTGTATATTCGCTTCATTTATGCTTTCAGTAGTTTATTCTGTAGCTTCTTTATTTTGCTTTCTTAGTCGTTGATTATTTTTCCTCCGCATCAAAATAAGACCCGGAAGCTTCTCCTTTCTCTCTCAAAATGCTCCTGTAACCCTAATCTCATTTATCATCACTCGCGTATTTATGAAAACCCTAATCTCGTGTTGTTAACATGTGTCAAAACTCTTCTTAAAAATAATCATATTTACCCCTCAACTTTTGACAATAATTATGAAATTACCTCTATGCTGGAGCTCGGTTAGTGATCAAGGGTAAAAATGAGACTTTTTCTAATAGCAAGACCAAAGATTTCATTTAATTTTGTACTAATTATGATAGAATGTTGGAAGAAAAGTTGTTTGACATGGTTGAGTAATGACTTTAGTCATGGAACTTTATATATGTTAGGTTGGAAAGGGAATGAATTCAATCAGAGTGACTTGGGACAACGAAAATTAAAGTTGAATTTTTGTGTTTATGCTAACAAGTGAAACATGATCCAGTTAAACTTTAAAATGCAACAACTCATGTTAATGTAGAAATTTCTAATCATAACTCCTGAAAAAAAATTGTAGCAGTTGAAGTCTAGGTTCCAACAATTTAAATGGTTCGTCATTTGAACATTTCTACAGAAAGTTATGATCGATCTAGTTATGCCAGAGCAAGGTTGCACACTGATATTAGTATTGACTTTTATGATGATGACGGACATTAAGGTTTCTAGTTTGCGTTTTAATGTCAATGAGCTATTATCGGTAGCAATAAGAAGTGGCAGGATTCAACATAAAATAACATACTCCTTCCATTTTACTTTAAGTGTCTAGGTTCCAACAATTTAAATGGTTCGTCATTTGAACATTTCTACAGAAAGTTTTGATCGATCTACGGAAGTTATGCCATAGCAAGGTTGCACACTGATATTAGTATTGACTTTTATGATGATGACGAACATTAAGGTTTCTAGTTTGTGTTTTAATGTTGATGAGCTATTATCGGTAGCAATAAGAAGTGGCAGGATTCAACATAAAATAACATACTCCTTCCATTTTACTTTAAGTGTCTAGGTTCCAACAATTTAAATGGTTCGTCATTTGAACATTTCTACAGAAAGTTTTGATCGATCTACGGAAGTTATGCCATAGCAAGGTTGCACACTGATATTAGTATTGACTTTTATGATGATGACGAACATTAAGGTTTCTAGTTTGTGTTTTAATGTTGATGAGCTATTATCGGTAGCAATAAGAAGTGGCAGGATTCAACATAAAATAACATACTCCTTCTATTTTACTTTAAATGTCTTAGTTTGATCCAACACAAAATTTAAGAATTCAAAGATAACTTTTAAATTGTGTGGTCGTATACTAAGAACGCATGTATAACATATAAAAAATATCCTTATCATGTAATTTTAAATTTGTCATGACATCATTCCTTTAAGAAAGTGTCATTAATTATAAATTTATTTAATAAATATATGAGAATAATATTTTCTTGAAATAGACTAAAATAAAATTACTATATGACATTATGCATATGCGGTTTTTTATATTTGCTTATCTGGGTGACCCCATTTTCTGAATGTTATTGTGATATCAACAACAAAAAAAGCAAAAAGTATTACTTTCCAAGAAAATAAACATTACTGTTATTTTGTGGCTTGAATTTTTCTTCTTGTATTTTTAGAAAACCCATAATTCCTATAGGTTTAGGAAAACCCATTGTCCTAATAGATTTGGGAAAGAAAAAACTATTGTCCTTGTCAAATTGAAAAACCTTTCTCTTATAAGTTTGAGACTATTTGGGATCTATATGTAGGGGTTGTAGTTGGGGATTCTATAGATTGTATTGTGCTTTTTTTCTCATCCATAGTGGAAAGCTCTCTTTGCTTCTGCCCCGAGGTTTAGGCTTACCCGAACCTCGATAAATCCTTGTGTTGATTTTTCTTCTCTATTTGTTTTGTGTGTGATTGTGTGCTAGTTAACCCACAGTCTTCCACAATAATTGGTATCAGTGCAAGGTTCGAATTTCTATGCATAATCCAAGGTTAAGATGTCTTGATCATCTTCAATAAAGTACGAAGTACAGAAATTTGACGGAGCTTCTAGTTTCAGTCTATGGAAGATTAGGATGAAATCATCTCTGGTGTTACAAGGGTTATGGAAGGAAATTGATGAGGACTTTCCTGAAGAGATGAAAAAGATAGAGAAGGAAGACCTGAAGGAGAGGGCTTTGAGTGAAATCATCATAAGCATTACAAATAGCGTTCTTCGGGAAATTTATTAAAGAAACTTCTGCAGCAACGGCATGGAAAAAGCTGGAAGATCTGTATTCTAAGAATCGCTAACGAACCGCCTCTACCTAAAAAAGAGGTTATACAATCTTCGTATGAACGAACACCTGTTGAAACTCACCTTGATGAGTTTAATTCAATTATGATGGCCCTGAAGAACGTGGATATCAAAATTTAGAGTGAGGATCAGGCCTTAATTCTGTTATATTTTTTACCATCGTCTTATGATACTTTGCCTATACACTGCTATATGGGAAAGACAACATTTCACTGAAAGATGTTAGTAATGCACTAAAATCAAAAGAGTTGAAAAAGAGCTTTCCAGATAGTAGAATTGAGGGAGAGGGTCTTGTGAGTAGAGGAAAAACACAACAAAAGGACTTTAACATAAAAACGTCAACTGCCAGATCAAAGTCTAGAGCAAGGAAGCAAAATTATTATAAGTGCGGGGAGCAAGGTCACTACAAGAGAGATTGTCCTAAGCTGAAAGAGAAAAGAGGAAAGCAGAAAATAGATAATTCGGAAAATATTGTTGACACTGGCAATAATTTGATGATAATGACTATGAGAAAGTCTGTTGTGATGACCTTTTGGGTCTTCACTATCTTAAAATAAAATTTCTACGTTCCGAGGGCTTAAAAACCTCTTTTAGCATCACCTCGATTTGCGTGCATAGTCCGGGCCCGTAGCGGGAAAGCTTATATGTGAAAATCTGTGAAAATGATAAATTTTGACTATAAAATGAATTAATTTAACTTCGGTCAATTTTTTGGGTAAACGGACCCGGACCCGTGATTGGACGGTCCCGGAGAGTCCGTAGGAAAATATGGGACTTGGGAGTATGCCCGGAATCGAATTCCGAGGTCCCAAGCCCGAGAAATGAAATTTTAAAAAAAAATTATTTTCTGAAATTGTTTAAAGGATTTGGAAATAAAATTTGATTAGAACATGTTGGGATCGGGCCCATATTTTTGTTCTGGCGCCCGGTACAGGTCTTATATATGATATAAGATAATTTTGTGAAGTTTGGTAAGAAACGGAATCCGTTTGACGTGATTCGGACCTTAAATGCAAATTTGATGTTTAAAGAAGTTTTGAGAAATTTCATTGATCTTGAGGTTTAATTCGATGTTCATGATGTTATTTTGGTGATTTGAGTGCACGAATAAGTCTGTAGGATGTTTTTGAGGTTGTGTGTATATTTGGTTTGGAGCCCCGTGGGCTCGGGTGAGTTTTGGATAGGCCACGGGGTGTACTTTGAACAAAAAATTGCTGGTGTGTCTCAGACCTACAGGCTTCGCATTTGCGAAGCCTGTCTCTCAAATGCGAGCTCGCAAGTGCGAGCCATGCATCGCAAATGCGAGAGGTGGCCTGGGCAGCCTTCTTCGCAAATGCAGAGAAACCTTCGCAAATGCGACACCCGCCTAAATCCTCTATGATCGCAAATGCGACCTATGTGTCGCAAATGCCGGAGTCGCAAATGCGACAATGTATTCGCAAATGCGAAAGTCCCAAAATCCTGAAGGGTTCACAAATGTGAACCCTGTTTCGCAATTCCTATATCAACAGAGGTCGGGGTTCGCAATTGCGAACCCATGTTCGCAATTCCCACATCTGAGACCTGCAACTTTTATACTTAGACGATTTTTAACCAATTTTCCACATTCTCTCAAAACAAAAACACACTTTGGCGATTTTTCAAGGATTTCTTCTTCTCCAAATCAATTGTAAGTCGTTTTTAACTAACTTCCTTAAATTCTTAACATCTTTTAACATGATTTCAACTTCAAATCAATGATTTTCATGGGGGAAATTGTATTTTTTGGGTAGAACCTAGGTTTTTAACAAATTGGGGATTTGGACCTCGATTTGAGGTCCGATTTCAAAACAAATTCTATATTTGAGTTTGTGGGGGAATGGATGATCGGGTTTTGGTTCGAACTTCAGGTTTTGACCATGTGGGCCCGGGGGCGATTTTTGACTTTTTGGGTAAAACTTTGGAAAATTCATTTTTATGCATTCGAATTAATTCATTTAGTGTTTATTAATGTAATTGAGTAACTTGTGACTAGATACAAACGAATTGGTAGTGTAATCGAGGGGTAAAGCTATAATTGAAGCGTGAATTGTGTTCATGGCATCGAAGTAATGTTTGGTCTAACCTTAGCTTGAGGGATTAGGAGTTGAGTCCTATTTGTTAAGTGTTAATTGTTGAGTACAACGTATAGGCATGGTGACGAGTATCTATAAGTTGGTGTCTAGCATGCCCGTGAGTCTTTATGTTGTGATTTTCATGACTTCGTTGTATCTTTCATGCCTTGGTGATGGTTTCTATATGTTTGTGTAAAGTTTGTGGAAGGAATTGTGACTTATGAATATTGTGGAGCGTTGGCTCAAGTTATGTAACGAATTGTGAAACAGTAAGTGATAATTGAATCTCTAGAGCATTGGCTCGAGTTATGAAGCGAATTGTGGAGTAAAAGTGGAAAAGAAATGAAGTTATCATGTTGACACCCTTGCCGGGCTATTGTTGATTTATTTGTTCTCTCCCTTGCCGGGATGTTGATATTATTGATGTTGTTCCCTTGCTGGGATCTTTATTGCAATTTCATTTATTCCCTTGCCCTATTGTTTGTGATTGTTGTTTGGGTGAGCAAGAGCATTAAAGCACGAAGGGTGATGCCGTGCATTGTTTGTTTTGTGAGGAAAGAGTATATATAGCACAAAGGGTGATGCCGTGTATTATTGTGAGGAAAGAGTGTAAAGCACGAAGGGTGATGTCGTGTCGCATGATGTACCATTCCGTGCCGATTTTATTGATTATGTGGTGAGGAAAGAGAGTAAAAGCACGAAGGGTGATGCCGTGCACACTTTAATTATATGATTGCTTTGGTGAGGACGAGAGTAAAAGCACGAAGGGTGATGCCGTGCATTTATTGAATTCTGATTCTTGTTTATTTCTGAGTTATGTTATTTCTTTCGTTTATTTGATGCCTTTCTATTCGAAATTGCTATCTCCCCCACAGCATGCTCCCCTCCCATTTTTGACTGGTTATTTCTGTGTCTCTTTTCCGCTGTATATATATTTGAACTGCACAGGTTTATGTGGTAGTCTGGTCTAGCCTCGTCACTACCTCGCCGAGGTTAGGCTAGGCACTTACCAGTACATGGGGTCGGTTGTGCTGATGCTACACTCTGCACTCTTTTGTGCAGAGCCCAGTGCTGTTGACTTCGGACCGTAGGTTGGAGGCTTATTTCAGTTCGCGCGGAGATCAAGGTAGACATGCAGGCGTCCGCAGGCCCTGGCGTCTCCTCTATCCTTATTTCCTGTTTCATTTTCCTTATATTCAGAAACAGTGTGTTGATATTTCTTCAGACTTTGTATGTAATAAATCTTACACCGTCTGTGATACTGTGACACCAGTTCTGGGTAGTCGAGGTTCAAACAGTTGTATTAGATATTCATGTTCAGATAGTTTATGGCTTCTTTCTTCCGCTTATGTTAAATTCTGCTGTTTAAATATTATTATTATTATTATTAAAATTGCTAATGAATATAAAATGAGTAACAAGGGTTAATTGTGAAAATAGATTGGCTTGCCTAGCTCGTACTAGTAGGCGCCATCACGACTTCCGAGGGTGGGAATTCGGGTCGTGACAGTTCTACCTGTCAAACACCTCTAAGCATGCGTCTAGGATATGAACCTGTATAACATCTGTTGAATTACGAAGATAACATACATGAAGGAAACTTGCCAACAAGGCATATGTACGTATACATGCAGAATACAGTGGGCGAGCCGGCAAGGCTGCAATAGACAACTATACACCCAATAACTGAAAGTAGATAAGGCCACATACAACCCAACTAGACATACTGTCTACAGACCTCTAATGGAAACGCAACTGTACAAAGACGGGACTGAGCCACGTCATTCCCATATATATATATATATCGTACCAAAATCAAAAGCAGTTTCGGATCAAGTAGAGCACGCCAACTCTCGCTGATCAGAGATCCTAAGAAGGGGGACCGTCAGCTTGCCTACCTGCACCTGCGGGCATGAAACGCAGGCCCCGTGAAATAGGGCGTCAGTACGAAAAATGTACTGAGTATGTGAGGCATGAAAATTAGTACGTAAATGACATAGATGAAACATGAAATATAGAAACACGTCTTTAAATCTGAATAACTTTATAAATTCTAAAACATTTATAATTTCATGCACGTGCGTATAAATGTCGTGCCATGCATAGGTATGGGTGTACATTATATCATCAAGCCACTGAGGGCATCCCATCATATTGTCTCGGCCTGGGCAACATCATCAACATATACCAGCTGATCAGGTGGTGGTGCGTATATAACGCCGTAACCTTTTCCCATATCCCATATACATATATGTATATATATACGCGTATATAACGTCATCTGGTCATGGGTCAATGCACATGTATGAATGGATGAAATGCATGAAAAATACGTAAAAATCTCAATATTCTTTCCGGATAAACTTTTTCAACTGCGTATTATTCTGAGACCCATGAACAGAAGATAATAATAATTTCATGGGGAATCAAGAATATGGACACCCCTAATATTTCTACGACTAGAGTAATTTATGGAAACTATGCGTTTGCTCGTTTCTTCGGTATAATTTGAACCATTCCAAAAGAAAGAAGAGATGGCCTTAACATACCTGTTCCTTGAATTATTTGCAAGAAATGAAGCTTCTGCCTGAACGAAAGAATGAAACTTCTGCTTCTTTGAACTTAAACGAAATTGATGCTTGGATTCTATAAAATTGAAACGAAATTGTTTCTGCTTGTCTAGATTTTGGGACGTTAGTCCCTTTTGTCCAAATCAAGAAAGCTAACTTCTGATCTTTCACGTTTCTTTGAATAAATTGAACAAAATATCAAGCTCCTTACTTTGATGAAGTGATGAACGACTTTGTTTGTGTTCTTGAATTTTCAAACCAAGAAAGAAGCCTTTTATTGTTATTTGTTCTCATCTTTTGAACCGTAATGAATTGTAATCAAGACTTATGTCTTGTTTTGGATGCCTAGGTTGCCACCTAATACATAGAGTGACTAAGAGTCACCTTATGCTGCCACGTCACTTGGGGTGTAAGTTATTAAGTTTTTATTCACCTGTTAGTTAATTTGGTAATGTCCTGTTACCCGGTAATTAATCAATTACCCGCATAATTTAAAAATTATCTCAACTTACTTAAAAATACTACTCATTTATAATATACTTTATACATCGTACTACCGTGGTCATATGGTACCTTGCATGGTACTAGTCCATAATTATTGGGTATTATCGCTCGACCCGTATTTTATCCCAAATCGGCCACTTTCAACGAAACTCGTTTTCTTTAATTCGTGCACCCTTTCATCCTTCATGAAACTTATTTACACTTGTTGTAATTAGCGTAACTACACTAACCTCAAGATAATCTCATCCCCGAGACTACGTCGATTAACTAAAGACGAAACTTCTAACATACGGAAACGCGAGATGTAACACTTACAATGGTTGTTGAGCCTGCTATTTATAGCTTTAACTAGGTAAACAAGATCCTAGGATCAAGCTCCTCTTAAATGATAATAAAAGAGCCATTGATGAATATGTAACGTCAGTCCATGAATGAAAATATTCTCTGCAACGGTCGCTCATTTAATGTTAGAGAGTACTCCCTCATTGAGTGCTATCTAATGGCAAACCCTTGATCTCCTCCCATTAACTATGCTCCCTTCGGAATTTACCCGATGTCGATTACATTTGTTGTGTCTTGTATTGGTTGTTGCCTGACTTGCCTTTTTCTTACCTTCGGTTCCACGCGTCATGATACCATTCGACCACCTGTTATAAACCAATTTTACCCCATACAGATAGTTCCCCAACTTTCCAGTAATACGTTTTAGTATTACCGTAAAGTTGGTGAAGATTCCTTTCTTGGCGGGAAAGTTCCTGAACAGTCTCTGACGCTTGAAAGGTCGTACGTCTTCTCGCATTTAATACCCAGAACACGTGTTGCCCCACATTTCAGCAAATATTTTTTTCAGTTTTTGAGGTAATCATGACCATAATTTTTATCGTCTATAACTCCCCTTCTACTCATTATTTTTACTTCTTTACTTCCAAAATTTTCGTAAGTCTTTCTTTTTCCTTGCATTTGCTTAGAAACTTTTTCATCTCCTCCAACTTTCTTAGAAAAACTTTTACTGACCTTTTGCTACCATGGCTACTTTTACTGCTCTCTTTGGAAATACTGGTCTTTTTTTAGGTGGAGGCCAAAGAAAAATAGGGACAAGGAGGCCGATGTCGACTCTGAACCTTCCACTGTCAGCACCATCATACCACAACATCTCAGCACCGCAAACGACTTTCAAGAGAAGGCCACTTCTGCATCTTCACGGACTTGTCTTGTTAGTAGGTATCCACCCTCCATATTTCCCTTCTAGTATCCCAACTGTGAAGGAGGACTACAACTGCCCCAATCTTGAAATCCTCACCCCGGATATGATAGAGCAGGTTACCTTCATAAAGGAGGATTTTACGTATGTCTATACGTATCCCTTTACCTTGTATCCATTCTCCTTGGGGTCGAATGAAGGGCTCGACTCCATAATTTTAGAGTTTTGCCACCGGTATCAGGTATGCTTAGCACAAGTAGGCCTATTGATATGACGCACGGCAGCTTGCCTTCGCCAATAATGCAGGGAGACCGAAAAGACTCTAACCCTTGTACACATGATGAACGTTTACTCTCCCAAACTTTTCCGTAGGGGAGTAATAAACTTTAGCAAGCGTGGCCACCACCCTCTTCTCACCAATGTAGACGATGACAACGACCGCATGTGGATGGAAAGTTTCATCGTCATCGCTACCAGGGATATCATCTCGGCCAGAATTCCATGTTCTCCTGAGTCGTGGAACCACTTTCGTAAGCTATCGATCGGTCACCTCCTGCCTTCGTGAAAAGGTTATTTTCTATTTGTTATTGAATTTCTTGTTTCTATTGTTTCATCTACCCGATGGGAACCACCATGGGTTCAAGGCCTGGACCAATGGGTTCAAAAAATTCTGGAGATCACAACACCGGAATTCTGCTAGTGGAAGGAAATGGCCCCCAAATACGGATGGAAGGTCAAGCACCATGGTAAGTCAAAACACCCTTTTTTATCCTTGCTTGAACATAAGAAATCTTTATGAACAACTTGCTAACTCTGCTTTTTTGGCTTTATATTGGACTTCCACAGGTCTCTGTCACCGGCCCCGAGGTTGACGCCTTAGTTGACCCGGAAGAAGCCAAGAGGATGGTGCAAAGTGCCCTTGTCCGAAGCAGAGCTCGCGAATCTACTTCCGATGAGAGTGCCTCCTCTCCGAGTCCCCATCCCCAAAATAAGCAACCAAAAAGACGACGCTCTTCCTCGTTTGGGACTCAAAAGAAGAAGATAAAGAAAACACCGACCGAGCCTGCCACAGTCACAGTGGTCCTCGACAACAAAGGGGAAGCTAGTGGTGAAGAGGCTCCCCTTCAAAGGAGAAAAATATATTCACTAGCTCAACTAGATGCTCAGCTGGGAAAGCTTAAAAACCCAACGCCAGATGAGGTTGAGACGCTTTGGGGTGAGGTGGCTTAATCAAGAACGATGATTCTCATTTCCTAACCCCCTTTACTGCATTTGGTTCAAGGAATTCGGACCCTGGGCCTCTTCTGCCCCCATCCATTGAGGAAATAACAAGCAGCAGTGTTCCTGCCACAACTGCTTCTCCATCTTCCACACCAATGTATTCTCGCCCACCGACACCAGCTGCTCCTTCACCATAGCATCAACCATATCTCCTCCACCGGCAGAAGACGATCGAGAAAGGAATTCTTCCCCTCTACGGTCTCCCGTCCACAGGAATTTGGGGCATGATTACTCCACCTCTTCCCTAGTTCCTCGAGGGAAGAGAAGTGTCACTCTTTTGATTTTGAAAGAGTACCATACTTTGTCCAAGCCGGTGGATCTTGCGAATTATCTGAAGTCATTGGCTTCGGAGAAAGATTGGAAGAATATACGCTCCCTTTCTGGGTAGTGCTTGATAAATAATGCCATGCACAGTGCAGCGCAGGTACCGTACTTGTTTTCTTATATCTTCTTTTCCATTTCTCTGCGCAATTTAAATCCTAACTTTGATATTCTTTCTCACAAGCTAACTTTCTTGCTTTTGAAGGCCTACAGAGATTGATCCTTGATAAGCATCGCATCCAAGCTGGATCAACCATTGGCCGAAAGGAACTAACTTGTTGACGTCTCCTGGTGTTGGAGGCAAAAGCTGCCGAGATGTGCGAGCTTGGGGCCCGGTTGTAGCAAAGCGAATAAGATAAAATGGCCCACAACCAAGACGCTACTCAATTACACGAACAACTTCAAGAGGCTAAGGCTAAGTGGGCCGAGCTCCACGACGTTGTGCTTGCTGCTGCCGAGCGTGAGTCTGCCTTTGATGAGAAAATAAATAATTTGAAGGCAGACTTAAGCTCCAAAACCGAGGAGGCCAGTGCTACCAAGGAGAAGAGGGCCTGAATGAAAGAGAGATTAAAGAGGTCGATGGACCAAAACCGGCTTCACTCGGCTACAAATGTTGAGCTCGATGCTCGCCTCAGTGCCCTGAGATATAAGAGGGATGGCCTCCAGGCCAAAATTGATGGACTCCAAGCAAAGCTCCAGGACCAAGAAGATTCTCTCGTATTTGAGAAGACTTATGCTATATATCATATGAGGAGGAAAACCTTGGAAGAAGCCAAAGCAGGCATCGTCGATATTGATGATTACATAATCAAGGCCCGAGAACTGGAGCTAACTGCTTGTGAAAATCTTCCTGCTCGGCCCGCTGCAACTGACTCTTCGAGTACTAGTTCCGAGTACTCGGGAACCGAATGAGAGATTGAAGAAGACGAAGATCCCGAACCGATAGTGAATCCGCCTCCCTCTACCGGGGGAAACACATATCCCTCTCTCCCTTCGGCTTCAAGCGACAATGATGCATAACTTCTTTTTCCGTTTTTTTCCTCGCTTTTTTTGTACTTTATAATTGTGCCAAATCTTTCACTAAATTTGGCACTTGATAAATAAATAAAGAATTTTTTGCTCAAGTGTTGTGCAAAATATATTCTTTTTATGTTTAACTGATTAAAGCTTCGGGTATATTTTCATCCAATAGCTTTTGATTTCGGGCATAAATTCTTCCAGAATCAACCCTTTACTATGAGGGTTTCATAAAAGATGGCCCTTATGTTATTTACAGTGCTATTGAAGGGACGTCTTCTGTTCATTCCGGCACAAGCATAGTGTTTTTGCTAACTATCAAACGATAAAATTAACTCATCATTTGGACAAGAAATAAGATAAAAATAAAAAGGACTTTATTTTGTTCCTTCTATCTTTAAAGGTACATAAGCATTCGTTTTCTAAAGTAGACAAAACTGTCAATACATGTGGCTAACTTGTACAACTTATTTCTACGAGGCTGATCATGCAGTCCTCATCCTGATGAAACACTGATCCCAGTTCTAACAGTCCCCGATTTTTGTGGCAATCTTATTACCGTATCTTATACTATTCCCCCTAGTCTTCGAATGCGAGGTAAGTAAATTCGAACATTGGAAGTCTTTCTTCATCAGTGGAAATAACTTGTGATTCGTTAAATAATATTTTAAAAGCAAAGCTTGTCACCAAGCCAAATATTATTTAATTATCCACATAGACATTTACCATTGATGTGAAAATTCCATGCTTTTATATTTTAAAGGTCTTGCCTTTGCCGATGACGCTTCCTTCGTAGTATGTTTTCCGTTACTTCCTCGTTAAAAACCTCGCCATAAAAACTCGATTGTGATAAAAACTGGATGAGGGGAAAAAGAGTGCAACACATACTTTCAATATTGGTAACATCCATCAGCAATAATACCTTTTGAGGTGAGACACGTTCTGATAACAACACGATAGGGGATTCAACAATTACTAAAGAAAAACAAGAAAATCAAGAAACGTGCGGAAGATAAAAGAAAATAAAGAAACGAAAAAGGACGAAAAATTAAAGATAGATTGAATTCAAGAAAGAGTTTCTTGAATTCAAGAAGTTTATTCTTGAAGTTGAATCCTAGAAACGACAATTAGCTAACAAAGAACTAATTTCCTTTGGTAGAGAATTAAAAACAAGAGATGGATTTTGAAAACCGACCCTTTTAGAATAACAAGAACAACGATAAGCCTAAATGTATCACCTTTCTTGAATACCTATAAGTGATCTAAGATTTCAAAAGAGTTTAATCTTACCACCTTAAGTTGAGTCTTGAAGGTTGAAGAATAAATCCAAGAGTAGCCACACATAAGAGTGCAAGATAAATCTCACAATTTTTATTGATAATTGTCTGAATCTAAAAGCAAAGAAGATACCCCTTTATATAGGAAAGGGGTCACGAAATTCTACCTAAAAAATAAGAAAATAAAGTCCTAAACTACTTTGGACAACAAGTCCGACTACCATAGGAAAAGGTAAAACTATAGGAAACAAAAACCAAGTCAATCTTGGAAAGTAATTCCAATAATCTTAGGAAAAGAAAAACAAAACCTTAACTAACTAGGAAAGTATCAAATATGTCCTAACAAACTAGGAAACAAAATAAGGAACTTTGACTCCTTCTCCTATGTCTTGGCGCCCCTCCTTGACCTGACTTGCGCGCCAAGTTGGCTCCTTTGTGAGTTGATTTAGTCGCCTAATATAGTCCCTCCTTGGCTGGTGCTTGGACCCCAATCTACCTCCTCTTGGACTTGGACTTGACCATGAAATGAGTGTAGCACTTAGCAAAATCCTCTCCATAATTCTTGAGCTCTTCTTCCACCATTAGCACTACTCTACTTTTAACACTATTCTACTTATAACACTAATGAAGACTGAAAATAAGCTAAGTACGATTTTTGTGAGGGTTTTCTCAATTGGTAAAAAGGCACTAGGGAAGTGACCTTCACCTAGGTGAGTATCTAACGGGGTCTAAGACTTAGGGCGAACTTGTTATAGTTGGGATCATGATATAACTATTGCACATAATTACTCACTCTATACCTCTCGGTAGTTTGAGTGACTTTGCCCGAATTGGCTTTCTCAAGCCCAATGGGTGTTCAAACAATGCAAGAAAAATTGGCTCAAGTCGGGTATTACTATCTCTAGGTTTAACCCTTTAATTGGGGCTATCAATCTCTTGAATGCACCCCAATTCCTTGTTAGCCTGAATTTCCTAGACTTAGTCTCTCTTTCTCAAGAAGAGTCTAAGTCAAATAGGCACGAGTCAGTGTTTGCAACCACCAATTCAACAATTAAAGCATGGAACAAGATAAATATCATTAACCTATAAACATTTAAGCCCTAAAATTGAAGACCCATTAAATACCCACACTAGGGTTGGATCACAACCCTAGCTAATGGGTTTAGCTACTCATACTCAAGGAAGAAATCAAAGATTGAGATGAAATAGAAGCCATAAGAAGTAATTACAAGAGTAAAATATAAGATTAATAGTTAACAATACTCTAAAATTACTCTAAAAAGCAAAAAGCAGCTGTTCACGTGCTCCAAAAATAACAGATACCCTAAGAATCTGAAAAAAAACTATTTATACACAGCTAAATTTTTCGGAGAAAATTGCCCCTACGGAGATTCTACTGACAGTGGAAAACTGGTCGCCTCAGCGCTTGGACTTCCGCGGTTGCGCAAAAGCAAGCGCGGACCGCGGTTCTTCTCTTCTGAGCTTGGTCTGGACTTGATTCCGCTGGGAGCGGAAAAGCAACCGTCTCAGCGCTGTCTTCAACCGCCGCCGCGAAATATGTTCGCGCATCGCGCTTTTCTATTGAGCTCCAATCTCTAGTCCTCTGATTCTTAATTCCGCTGAGGGTAAATTTTGGACCGCGTCCGTGTTGGGTAATTCCGCTGCCACGCAATTTCACCGCGGGCAGCGGTGTCTGTTAAGCCAAAATTACTGTCTCTGAACCTCAAGTCCACTTAGAGCGTAATTAAGAACGCCTCAGCGGTGGACCTTCCGCGGCCGCACTATTTCTTCGCTGTCAGCTCTTTTGACTAAGCTTTGAACTTGTGGAGGTTTTACTCCTTTATGAGTTGGTTATGATTTTCTTGTCTCTTTTTGACCATACACTGCAAACAAGCACAATAAGTTAGCTTTTGGAAATACTTGTACACATTTTTAATCTAAAACCTAAGCAAAAGGAGCATAAAATAGACTAGAATCCCTAGTTATCACCTTCCCATGTTGATCCCAGCTTCACGTCATTGACTTCCCGAAGGTCTGGAGTCACTTTCCTCAAAACCAAGTATCCTACTTTGAAGTAACGAAGATTGGCCTTGCGATTATAATATCTTTCCATCCTCTTCTTCTGAGCCACCATCCTCACGTATGCCAAGTCCCTGTGTTCCTCGAGCAAGTCCAACTTCACCAGCAACGCTTCATTATTTGCTTCTTTATTTGCTCGGGAAAACCATAAAGTCGCTTCCCCCACTTCTACCGGTATCTGAGCTTTCGCGTCATGTACGAGAGAGAAAGGTGTTTCTCCCGTGCTTGACTTTCACTACTAGAAATTCGGAAAAAAGCGACCAACAATTTGCGACCAAAATTCGTCTGTCAAGAAAAGCGACCAAAGTTGGTCGCTAAATTGGAGAAAATTATTAAATAATTATTCTAAATACATTAGCGACCAAGGTTGGTCTCTTTTTGGTCGATAATGTGGCCAAAATGTTGACCGGACTGGTCAGACTTGCTTGGTCAAAGAAATATTGAAATTAGCGACCAACTTTGGTCGCTAAAGTGGGACCCAGTTATAAAATTTTAATAATTATATTATTATTTAAAAAATTATAAAAATATAAATAAATATAATTTAAAATTAGCGACCAAAGTTGGTCGCTTACGAAAGGGGAAGCAGATAGAGACCAACTTTGGTCACTAATCTGGGTCGCAGATAGAAACCAACTTTGGTCGCTAATCTGGGACCCAGTTCTAACGTTTAATAATTATATTATTATTTTAAATATTATATAAAATATAAATAAATCTGATTTAAATTTAGCGACCAACTTTGGTCGCTAATTTTAATTTATGGATAATTAGCGACCAAAGTTGGTCACTTTTCAGGTCAACATTGGTCAAAATTAAAAATCACTTTTATATTTACTATCTAAATAATATAAATGTAATTCGTTAACACTTTTGTAATACAAGAGATGAATACACTAAAATATACTCTACATGTCGAGACGTTTTGTTTTTAATATTCAATGATGCATCTGAGTACGTTATAAGTCGATGAATCAATTTACAAGTGTATATATCTCTAAAATAACCCGACCAAGTGTGTGTGTGTGTGTGTGTGTGTGTGTGTGTGTATCGACACACACACACAAACACTTCACTGTAATACTATAACGTATATATAACTTGTTATAGTATATGTTAGTGTGTGTATATATATATAACACACACACTTCATGCTACTTTAACTACATATATAGCATGTTAT
>NW_017672833.1:139770-145334 GCF_001879085.1 Nicotiana attenuata
TCTCACTCTCTCTCTCTCTCTCTCTCTCTCTCTCTCTCTCTCTCTCTCTCTCTCTCTATATATATATATATATATATAGACACATTTTGATAGTCGTATATATATAAGAACATGAAGCGCTAGGAACACAGGGCCGGGTTCTTTTAGGTATTGATACACTTGTAAATTAATTCATCAACTTATAACCTACTCAGATGCATCTTTGAATATTAAAAACAAAACGTCTCGACTTATATCAATTAATCTATTATAATTGATTCAGCGACCTATAACCTAGTGATGAATGAATGTAATTCATTAATTCTGTTACCATACAAATAATGAATACAGTATCATGTACTATAACATGCTACATATGTAGTTAAAGTAGCACGAAGTGTGTGTGTTATATATACATATACACACTAACATATACTATAACAAGTTATATATAGGTTATAGTATTACAGTGAAGTGTCTGTGTGTGTGTGTGTGTATGTGTGTGTGTGTCTATATATATATATATATATATATATATATAAGAACATGAAGCGCTAGGAGCACAGGACCAGGTTGTTTTAGGTATTGATACACTTGTAAATTGATTCATCGACTTATAATCTACTCAGATGCATCTTTGAATATTAAAGACAAAACGTCTCGACTTATATCAATTAATCTGTTATAATTGATACATCGACTTATAACCTAGTGATGAATGAATGTAATTCATTAACTATGTTATAATACAAATAATGAATATTATTATATCAATTAATAGAATAATATTATATTGGTTTATCAATTCATTAACTTTTCGTACGTAGTAATGTATAAGATTGATCATCAATTACAATATAGTTTATGCGTGTGTATGAAATTATTCATATACTTAAATATAACTTAAAAAATTCCTTTACATACATGCTATTATAGTCTATTAAAAGTAATTACCTAGTTAATATAATTCTTTTTAAAGACTATGCTTATAGTTTATAATTATTTATAATAATTGTAGTTAAATAAAATAAATACTTATAGCTAATAAGATTTTTTATAGCTTATAATATTTAAAAACCAAAATAGGAAAAAAAATATTTAATTTTTTTTTAGAAATAGCGACCAAGGTTAGTCGCTATTTTGGTCAAACAGTCAAAAATTAACGACCAACGTTGGTCGCTATTTTGGTCAAACAGTCAAAACTTAATTACCTACCAAAAATAGCGACCAACGTTGGTCGCTATTTTGGTCAAACAGTCAAAACTTAATTAGCTACCAAAAATAGCGACCAACGTTTGTCGCTTTTTGTAAATCCAGACTCAAAAACGGGTTTCCCCCTCCCATTCTCTTATTTTCTTCCCCAAAATTTCCCCAACTCTCTCTCAACACATTCCCCTCCCCTTCTCTATTTCCCTCACACAAATCCATCCTCCCAACCCGCGCCACCACTGCGACCGCCGGAGCCGCCGCCGACCGCCGCCGCTGCGACCGCTGCCGCTGCCCCTCTCTCTCTCCTTCTCCACCTAAAAAAAACCTAGGTTTAAATTATAACCTTGAATCTTTGTTATTTCTAGTTTTTGTTTCGATTATTTCAATATTGTAGTTTAAGGATATCAATTAGTGTTTCATTTCTTTGAACATTGTATTTTATTGAGGATTAGGTTTTAGGTCTTGTTTTAGTTAGCTCTGTTAATTAATTTTATTAACTAATTAGTTTAATTAGTGTTGAATTTAGTTTAGTTAGATTTGAATTATACTTTGTATTGTCTTGATAGTTTAGTTAGAATCTAGGGTTTAGGATATGAATTGAACCTTTAGGATATGAATTGAGTATTTTAGGATATGAATTGAACTTTTTGGATATGAATTGAACTTTTAGTTTATAAATTGAAATTTTAGGATATGAATTGAACTTTTAGGATATGAATTGAACTTTTAGGATATAAATTGGACTTTTAGGATATGAATTGGACTTTTAGTTTATGTATTGGAATTTTAGTTTATGATTTGAACTTTTAATTTATGAATTAAACTTTTTGGATATGAATTGCACTTTTAGTTTATGTATTGGAATTTTAGTTTATGATTTGAACTTTTAATTTATGAATTAAACTTTTTGGATATGAATTGGACTTTTAGTTTATGTATTGGAATTTTAGTTTATGATTTGAACTTTTAATTTATGATTTGAACTTTTAATTTATGAATTGAACTTTTTGGATATGAATTGAACTTTTAGTTTATAAATTGAAATTTTAGGATATGAATTGAACTTTTAGTTTATAAATTGAGTATTTTACGATATGAATTGGACTTTTAGTTTATGAATTGAACCTTTTGGATATGAATTGAACTTTTAGTTTATGAATTAAACTTTTAGTTTATAAATTGAACTTTTAGTTTGTAAATTAAAAATTTAGGATATGAATTGAAATTTTACTGTCACGACCCATTTTTACAAATGGTCATGATGGCGCCCAACACATTGCCAGGCAAGCCAACACGGAAAAAAGTACTAACTAAACTTTCATTTACCTTTACCCCGAACTAGTGGAATAATTCTTTAAGTTGAAATAAAATCAAAAATGATTAATAAAGCCATGATAATCATACAACCCCAAAATAATACAGTCTATTAATGTGTGTGCCAGGACCTGGTGTCACAAGCTGTGGGCAACTAGTAGAATATACAAAAGAATCACACTATCCTACTGTCCGAAGCGGAATAGACAGCAAAAGAAACTACATAAGAAAGACTTCTTCAGGCTGCGGAACGGCATGGAAGGGAAGCAGCTCACCATAGAAGTCTCGAGTCCGCTCAGAGATACGCACCAGACTGGTAGCCAAAGATACACCTGCCTCAGACCCTGTACAATCAAGTACAGAAGTGTAGTATGAGTACATAAATAATATGTACCCAGTAAGTATCCCATCTAATCTCGAAGAAGTAGAGACGAGAGGTCGACTTGACACTTACTAGGGTCAACCAATGTGAGAAGAATCTATAAATAGCATGGATAGCACAAGTTATTAGCTTTTAAAAAAAGAAATCAAAAAATAACAGCTCCTTCCCAAGTATTGTCATGGATATTCATCTATATTTCAAACTGATATGAAATTTAGTCCTCAGAGAAATGCCAAGCAAAACATGCGCAAGTAACACCGTGGGACGTACAGCCCGATCCAACATAAAAATAAATTGTGCACTGCCGAGGGTCGAACGGCTCGAACCATAGATGCATCTATTACCCCGCTCGCGAATCATCCATGCGACGCGGTCAAATATAAATAAACTCCTCAACAAGCAAACAATAATATATATATATCTAAGGAGTAGTTATCCACAGGAATACCCAATATTCTCTTTTAAAAGACAAAACAGGATAAGGTTCCTTCACTAGTCTCATTTACCTTAATCAAAGTAGCTTATACGAATCCGACTTTATCATCAAATTACAAGAATATCACGTAGAGCATGCTTATGGGTCCTAGACTACCCGAACTTAACATAATAGCCGCTACGCACGGACTCTCGACACCTAGTACGTAGCCCCCGCATATAATTTCAATTAATTCAATTATTATACCTATGGGGACAATTCCCTCTTACAAGGTTAGAAAGGAGACTCACCTCGCTCCAAAGTGCACGTCCAATTCAAAGAACGAGTCCAAATCCTCAATTTGGAGCCGAACGATCCCAAACTAGTTAAACGAAGTAAAAACTAGTCAATATAGACTCGCAAGATCGAATTCTAGCTATTTAAGCAATTTCCCAACTCTTAACACAAGTTTCCTAAAATCCGACCCCGGGCCCACGTGCCCGGATTCCGAGATTTTTCGAAGGAAGTTGTTCTCTACATCCTAAGGATCAACAATATATGATTTCTAATTTATTCCATAGCAAATTTCGTGGTTAAATCTAACTTTTATTAAAACCCTAGGTTTTTGCTCTAACCCCACGATTTCACCTTAATACTAGTGTTTAATCTACCTAAAACATAAGTAATAAACTAGAAATGGGTAGGACTAACTTACCTCAAGATGCTTGGTGAAGATTTTCTCTCAAGAGCTCAAAAATCGCCAATGGAGGAGTGAAAAGTGCCAAAAATGGGTTTGGAACCCGTCTCTAATGAACCTCACTGGTTCAGTGATTTCCGCATCTGCGGTCAGGGGACCGCATCTGCGGTCCCGCATCTGCGAGAAAGGGACCGCATCTGCGGAACGGGGCGAAAGAGCTGGGACCGCTTCTGCGGTCTCAAGGGCGCACCTGCGGAGCCACTTTTGCGGCTTGGGAGCCGCTTCTGCGATTCCTGGCCTCCCTGCTCTGGGCCGCTTCTGCGGTCTCGCACCTGCGGTCCAACAACTGCAGGTGCGGTTATGACAGAAGCAGCAAACTTCAGTCCTTTTTCAAAATTTTCACTTCACTCGAGCCTCGTCCGTTTGACGCTCGGGGCTCCCGGGCCCCACCCGAACATACCAACAGGTCTTAAATCACGAGACGGACCTACTCGAACCTACGGAACACCGAAACAACGCTAAATCTAGGAATCACCCCCTAAAACCAAATGGATCAAACTTATGAACTTCAAGTTCTTAATTTTCCTCCAACGGGCCAAAACGCCCTTAAACTACTCGGATTGACGCCAAATTTTGCGGGTAGGTCTTAAATGATATTTCAGACTTGTACCAGGCTTCGGAACCAAAATTCGAGCCCGATACTCATGAAATCAATCATTAGTTAGTTTCTTTAAATCCTTAATATTTCATATTAACAATTTCTAATAAAAATTCATTACTCGGGCTAAGAACTTCGGAATTCGATTTCGGGCATACGCCCAGGTCCCATATTTTCTCGGGATCCTTCAGAACCGTCAAAACACGAATCCAGGCCCGTTTGCCCAAAATATTGACCGAAGTCAAACTTAGCCTTTTAAGAAAATCCTAAAGAGTTAAATGTGCATATTTTAATCCAAATTTCTTCTAAATCCCGAACCAACCATCCCCGCAGGTCATAAATTAGTTAAAGCGAGCACGAAGAGTTTTTATTTGGGGAAACGGGGTTCTAAAAAGGCAAACGACCGGTCGGGTCGTTACATCCTCCACCTCTTAAACAAATGTTCGTCCTCGAACGGGCATAGAAAGATATCTGAAGTGCTGAATAGATGAGGGCCTCTGCTCTGCATGTCCTCCTCGGACTTCCAGGTCGCCTCCTTGACTGGTTGGCCCCTCCACTGGACCCGCACTACAGAAATCCTCTTGGACCTCAACTGGCTCGAGAAGGTTCTAATGGGTCCGAGATTTTATATATGACAACTGAGATTTTTTTTCGAATTTGTGTATGGATAAAATCTGAGATTTGCATTTGATGGTGCCGGGACTTGCGGTAATTCTGTATGACTATGGATTTTTATATTCCAGTATAAGAAAGGTAAAAGAACAATTTTAAGCCCCATAAGGTCTTTTCAGAGTGTGTGTCTCAGTTGTGGCATTTATGAGGGTTAATTATGATGTAGTGAGGCTCTATAGATGTTTTGGTGGTCAACATTTCTTAGGTTTGGTAACCTCGTGGCTTGGTCGACTTGAGG